>NW_026597143.1:0-12358 GCF_029784155.1 Uranotaenia lowii | reverse complement strand
ATATAACAACATTAATCAATGAATTTACATCATTCACAGAAATTACATCGTCCATCGTTACATTTTTTTTTGCTGTGAGACTAATATCTCTCTTTTTTTTTAACATTTTCTCTAGTGCATCGTCGCTGCAGTCATCTTGGCCCTGGCCACCGTTTCCGAGGCCGGAGTTGCTCCGTGGGGTTGGCCCCATGCTGCTGCCCTCCCAGCTGCCGTTCCAGTTGCTGCCTGGCCACATGCCGGTGCTGCCCACTGGGCTGGAGCTCCCTGGGCTGGAGCTCATTGGGCCGGAGCTCCCTGGGCTGGTGCCCCATGGGCTGGTGCTCACTGGGCTGGTGCTTGGCCAGCCGCCCCGGTCCATGGACCAGTTGCCTCGGTTGCCCACCATGCCGGAGTTGTTCCCGGAGCCACCTCGGTGACCGCTAACCGTGGATCCGTTCATGTTGCCCCCCTGCCAGGACATGCCGTTTCCCAGCAGCAGCTCAACCTGGCCCCAGCCCCAGGAACCATCTAAACCGAGGAGCCGTCGATCAAGTACAAAACTAGTCACGCACAGACAGCAATCGTAACCGGAAAACGCGACGATAACCAACCCTGGACGATCTTTCTGTCCTGATTCTGATGGTCGGACAATCTCGGCAGAACTCGGCATAAGTGATAAATACTCATTAGGCAGTTAAGGTGGGAGGAATGCACGTGAATGCTTGAGGCGTATTTGTGTTTCTCAGAATAGAGAGTTTCTTTTATGTAGCAAGCTGAAGCAAAGAAATAAAAATGATGCTCATTTTTATATCAAATCAAACTGTTCTTTCTTAGCACCAATCCGAAATATTTCCCATAAAATGTATTTCGTTTGATTATGCATTCCCGATTACCCGATATTCAATGCAAAACTTGAGAAGAGCATGGCCCAGTCTGATTGACCAAACATCGTCAAAAAAACAGATTTTTTTTCGGCTTTTTCGGTTATTTGAATCTTCGGTTATCTTACATCATTATTTTGGAGCATTTTTTTTTATCAAAATAAACGTCAATTTTTAGTAAATGCAAATTCTTGCTGGGAATCTTGATTAAATATTTCAAAATAAACTGCTCGTTACTAATTAAATGCAATTCTTAAAACCGGTTTAACAATTTTGCAGTCGATGTACATTTAAAAAAATTTCACACCATGACTCTGGCGTTGTGTCTAACAATTTATTTACGTTATCACTTTATCATACTTCGCTACACTACCAAAACCAAGACATCGAGGGCATACAAGGGATAGTATGTATGAAAGAGATAAAAGCGACCTTAATGTTTCTAACAGAAATTAAACTGTTGCTTGGGGATATTTATCCTAAACCTGATACTGATCCTGGATCCAGAACCCGGTTCAATAAACTGATCCTAAATTGTGATTCTGGAGCCTGATTTTGGACCATAGTCCTGCATTTAGAAACTGGATCATGATTAAGGTTGTCAGAATTTTTCCGGAGTAGCCAAATCGGTTAAATCCGGGCAATTTTATCTCAAGACCTGAAAAAATTCGGGCATTTTTTTTGTTTTTAACCGACAGTATCCGAACAAATGTTGTCAAAACCACAGAATTATTCAATAAAAATCTAGAGCTAAAACTTTTGAAATATTTTTTTCATCAAAATACATCAGCAGATTTGAAATGTTAGTTTAGGCTTTCAAAAAAAATCCGTTCATGATTGTTTAGATGAACCTTGTAAAAACCTTTCGGCATTTGAGTTTGGCAACTAATGAAGATGACAAGCAATTTATTAGGATTTTTTTCCATGGAAAATTTCTGGATTGAAATATATCAAGAATAATATGAATACCTATCACAATATAAGATATTATGTTGAAGAATAATGTGTTTTTTAACTTTTGAATCTTTGGTGTTTTTTTAAGAATTCCAATTCAGTCTAAACATCGGAAGCTCATTGGCGATTTGCAGCAAAACTATTTGACATGCAGCGCCAACTGATTCTCACTTACATAACTAACAAAAGGGTGTTGATAGCTGTTTTTCAACATGGAAGTGAATTCAAATTGTGTTCAAAATTGTGATTTTCGAGAAATCTATCAAGTTTCGGACAAAAGAAATTAATGGATTGCATAAGAAAATTAAAAATTTAAAACGTTCAATGTTTTTCTTTCACACAAAAATATTTTTTCGCGTTCTTTTTAACAAAAATCAATTTTAAGATTTGAATTATGAATAAACAGGGAAAAGACCCGATGTTATGAATAATCTTCAAACTTTATTTATGTAGGTTCCGAAGAGTAGAATGTAAGCAACAGAAGCACTTATACCAGATTGAAAAGTGACCCACAAATTAAAACAAGAAATAAGGAAAAAAGGTTTTATTTTTTTTAAAAGGAATTCATAGAAAATATGAAAACAAATAAAACAAATGCAAAATCTTGTTATTACAGAGTTCTCATGTTCTGAACTTTAATTTCATTATGATTTTTTAAAGCAAATAATCCTTGATAATATTGTGCATCACGTTTTGTGAGGAAGTTCCCTAGAAAAAAAAAAGATCCATGGAGAAAAATGTTTCGACCTGCTCTTAATCTGCAATCCTCCAAAGAATGCATAACTGCTTCCTCTTTCGACATTCTGTTTTGTTTAAGATTGACGAATTAGATCACGAGTTTGATCGGATACATATCCGCTTTCTTCTTCTTTTTTTGTCGATACATGAATCAAAAAGTTCCGAGCGGATTTCATGGTTGATGTTATCCTTGTCGACTTCAATTTAAAGAATTCTGTCTTTCCATTTTTTCAGTTTTGGCCTTGTTTTGCGGGTGAAATCGTCAGTTTTCCATCACAAACGTAACGTTTCGTTCATCTGCATTTCGATAGTTCATTTTTCCAAAGGACGGCACCTATCCCGGATAAGATCTCCATGCTGCTGCAAGTTCGCACAACATATTGCCTTCCGAAAGCTTAACAGCATCAGAGATTGAACAATTAAACTATCAGGGATTAGGTAATTCAATTTTTCTTACCTTATTCTTTAAATATTTCTTATCAAAGATTTCTTTAAATAGCGAAATTTTTAAAATTTCGGGTTTGTTTTGAAAAAATACTACGTGATTTGACGTTTGAATCCATAACATCATCATTTTGATCGCAGTGCCCTCTGAGAGTCGTTTTGAGCTGCAAATCGCCAATATTCAGCAAGAGCTCGTAGCAAGCTTTGCTTGAAGACGGACGTAGTTTTTCCGGTGGTCGTTTTCACTTTCTCGGTCACCATGTGAAGAAAATATGGAGGAAAATTCAATGACATTAGAGTGTTACAAGATTCATTTGAGATGTGAATGTTTTAAGGAAAATTCCTGGTATTTCCAGGAAAATCACGTATTTGAGGGATGTGGTTAACAATAATAAGAGGAGGTTTTTATGCCATTGAAGAAAAAGTGAAAATCATGTTAAGGGTACCGGAATACCAACACAGAGGAGTGGAATGTTCGAGTTCTTCATCCATCAAGTTGCTGTTTGCTTGTCGGAATGCATATGTATCTCCACCGTTTGGGTGCTCATCGGTACAGTGCTATTGACAAAGTAAAGTGTTGATAAGAGGATTTCGCATGAAAACATAAATTAGCTTAGAACAAACTATAACATCGGAACTAGTCCAAATATGTTGTTATCTCTTTAAGTTGATATTTTTCGTCAAAATATGTTCAGAATATAGTTGGTGTGGATTTGCTTTGCAAGAGAAGAAAATAACAAACCCGGAGGGAAAAAGTGTGCTGTTGGTGAAATTTAAATTTATTGCGTCGCTTGCTGCGATAAGTTCTTTCCTTGTAATGCGTGACGGCGTGCTTCGGAAGGAACCTTGTAGTGACGGGGAATCGAATTTTGATATGTGAAGAAATGAAAAAAAGTGGAACATATCGGAAAACATAGTTTTTTTTGTGAAGTTAGAGAAAACTATATTTTTTTAAAAATTGGAGTGGTTTTGAAAGTTTTAATTTTTTTTTGGAATTTTCAATGTTTGGTAGTTGGAACGAAAACTTAATTTGATGGAAATTTGATAAACTAAAATTCTAAAAACTTGAAATTTAGACATTTGAAAACATATATTACTTTGATATTTTTGAAAAAGGCGGTATTCATAGTTTTAGAAAATCTAAAAATGTTTATGCTAGATCTTGATGAATCTTCACATCCTCGGTTACCTATAGTAATTATAAAAATTTTTAATCAACAATGAAGAATTTTCGAAAAACTAGAGTTAGAGTTAGTCGAAATAGGAATTTTAAATTTGAAAATAGTTACATATATGTACCTCATTTTTTATTGCACTTTTGTTTGATGAAATGCGAAAGGTAAAGGTCCAATTTCTGGGTGAGTATAACAACAACAGGTAAGACTCGAGTGTTATGAAGATCAAAACTGCATTGTTTCATTTGATGTACCTTTCGCTTATTTGAACAAATATGAATATCTGGATGACAAATCATTTTCCAGCTAGGCAGGTACATACACGTGTGCAGGATGCCTTTCAAAGATTCATTACACCGAATATGTTACGAATTTTAAACGGCTGCGGAAGGGATTTACTCATTCATCAAAAACCCATACAGATACACGTAATGCATTCATTAGAAAACAGTTCACACGAAGCCGAAGCATACGCGGTGCCGAGAATGTTGTTGGTTGCATTGGAGATTCGCCGAACTATAAATCTATTACCAGAATCTTAGACCAATATTCACCTCCAAGGAAGTTTAGCATTGGAGTGTAGTCTGAAAAATGTAATGCTACTGTGGTAGCTAGAACCTGAAATAGAAAAGTTTACAGATTAAATAATATAAAACAAAATTAGATTACCTTGCTTGTATCCGAACCGAATAACCTTCAACAGCAAATGAAAATTGTGTTTTGTTTTGATCAAAATATTTGCAGAAGGCAAAAAAATGTGTAGCACTGATTCTAGTACATCCTGATAAAACTGCTCGAACTGGAACTGAACGGAACTGAAACAAAATGTAGTTTCCTTTATAGTTTAGATTGTCTGTAGTGGTGTGTTAAAGGAAAAAATAAACGCGAATACCTTTTACCGAATGACAAAACGAATAGTCAGTCTATTACGAGTTTAGGCGATAACGTACGCGTATTATCTTAGGAGAATTTCATTTTGAATTTTTACAAATAATGGCTACGACAACTACCTTACTAATTCATAGACGGCCTGCAATACAAAATCGACATACACAGATCAATATAAGAAGAATAGATGATTTCAGACTGCCGAATCTTAAAAAAAAATTATTAGCAAATACTGTCGGCCATCAAAGACAATGTGAACATACACACCAGGAAACTGGTAATAAAGTTCAGAAAATAAACTGTTTAAAAATAGGACTAATCGTTAAAAGGATCATACGAAAGTGATGGAAACTTATGGAGAATCAATAATAACATTTAAAAGTTATGGCCATACGCGTCCAGAAACAGACAATTCAAGTAAAATTTAATGTCCCTTTTAAAGGGTGTCCCAGCAAACATTTATGAAGGTATAACGCAGGAACAACAGAATAATTCAAACAAATATACCAGATAAAAAGATTGTATTAAACTTACCAAAATAGCATATAGCTACAAAAGTGGAGGCGATATATGTACAATGACAAGATTCCAACGATTCGATTTTCCAACAAAAAGCAAAATAAACGAAAACAAAAATTTCCTCGACCGAGATTTGAACTCCATTCCTCCGAGTTCGCAGTCCGGTATCTTACCATGATGCAAACTCATCAGTTGATATGGTACACGCTATAGCTCTATAGGTGAGATTTTCTTTTTACGAACCGGGCAAAGGAAGAAACCAGAGTGAGTGTCAATTGAAGGACCGCCCATTTATCGTAAATCAGTTCACTCAAATCGTAAATGTCGAATAAGCATATTCTCAACTTTTTGGAGACATATTTACGAATTGATTAAACTGTTATACGATTCAATTTTTTCTGGGCAAAGCTTGTATTAAATGAATGATAGAAAATCGCTCAATACCAACGTGTTTACGATGGTTATTGAAAATGTCTTTATATTCGATTTGGATTATCATTTCTATTACGATTTCATATCAGCTGGGCTCCACGATGAAAGTGCCACCCTATGATATTGCTCTAACTTTTTAACCATTGGGTAGAATTTAATGAATATTTGGGTGGATTTACTTCATAGTGCATTGTTTACATCCTGCAAGTTTTAAAGTCCTGTGATGAAAACTCGCGGAAATGAAGTCGAAAGAACAGCTCGTGCGTGATAAAATCTTGCGCATCTATCACGAGAACAAGGATCTCTCACGGCGTTGCGAGTGATTAAGCGGTTCGAGGAACGATTGACCACGCACCGATCGGAAGCCCAGAAGTGAAGGAAAAGGTATTTCATACAACACCAAAAATCACAACCGCGTAGTTGGGGTTTTCAACCGAAACCCGAACTCCTCCGTTTGGGGTGTGGCTAAAGAGCTGTATCTAAGCCGAAGTTTTGTCCAAAGGGCCAAAACGTTCAAGGTACAAAAGGCCCCTAATCGCGATGAGAAGCAGAACAAGTCCGCCAAAACCCGTGCCAGCAAGTTGTACCTCAACATGCTGACGAAAGTTTAATGCTACATCATGGACGACGAAACATATGTGAAAGCCGACATCAAACAGATATCCTGCAACCTGTTTTTCACGGCCAAGGATAAGTTCAGCGATCCGGAGCATGTCCGCACTCAGAAGATGTCCAAATTTCCGAATAAATTTCTGGTTTGGCAAGCCATCTGCGCGTGCGGGAAGCGGAGTGTACGGAACTCAATAATGTATGGGTTTACATGCAAAAAACGGTTGATTCACAGGTTGTGCAGAATCTTATGGACGGGGTTAAGGTCAAGATGCGGGCGTTTGCGTAATAAAATACGAAAAAAATGGTAAAATGAAGTTTAATAGTTTTGTTTCAATCCCTGAAAATTTGATGGCAATTGGATGAAAACTCAAATTTTGCGAATCAATTTTGTGTGTGGCAATTTCATCTTGGACACCCTTTACTTCTAAAAAAACCACATGGAGTGGTAGAAGAACTCAAATTTGTCTTAGCCATCACTAAAATAAATTCCTACCCCGGAACATAATGTTGATTCTTATCTCGGATACTTATCCTGGTTTAGGATACTTGATCCTGATCCTGAATCCTAATGCGGGATTCCAAATTCTGTCTCAGATACCAAATCTTTATCCTGAACCCTGTTTCCGAATTCAGTTCCAGATTCAATATTATCAATAACTTTGGAACTTTGAAATTTTAATCCTGATTCCGCATTTTGATCTCAGGTCCTGATCTTGGATTTTGATCCCGGATTCTGATACTGGATCCAGATCCCGGATTTTGAGACTCATCATGGATACTGATTCTAGATTCTGATATTGATCTCCACGCAGCATCTTAGTATCGGTGGAAGTCCACTTTCAGATTATCGACCGTAACGTTTCGCAACAAAACCCCGGTTGTAACGAACGCGATGGTAACAAATTGAGAAGGCTGCACATCGATAGATCCGTTTCTGAGTTTAAGAAAGCTTATCTGAGCGATCATATACCATCTTTTTGTTCGTGTGAACTGCAAGTTACCGCTTGTGGAGCGAACCACGCTTGACTTACTGATGTGTGATGGTAGATGCAATTCTATCTGTTGATACTTAGAGCACCTGCAACGGTTCAGGCGTAAATATTGGTTTTAAGTATACCAGTTTAAGCACAATTTGAAATTTTAGAATCGGCTAAAACACCCACTCCCCTCCGGTGTAGGAGCAAATTTAAAACGGAAACACTTTCATTGCAGACACTTAATAATTGAGAAGAAAAAGCCCATTTTATTAGAAAAATTGCATAAGTTTTGAGTTTCTCGGTTAATTGTCTTAAAATTAATTCTACGAATATTCTTTTTGACAGAACAGTGATTTCAACTATTCTACCAGGATTTCATTAATTTAAAAGCAAAAATGACTACACAACGAGAAAAAAAGGTCAATTGAAACAATTCTTCAATTAATTCAATCAAATTGCTTTGAATCAATGGAATAAGGTTTTGTTAAAATGAAATGAAAAGCAATATTTTTTTTAAGTTATTGCTGACATTGATAAAGGAAATGAGAAATGTTTATCCCAAAGTCAAAGGAAATTTTCCTTTGATTTGTCGACATTTCTGTTTGACAAAAACTTGTAAATTTATGTATGGACAGAGATGTTAAAATCGCGAGTCTACATACTCGCACTTTGCCCTTCTTTGCAGAACGATTTTATTTCGTTAAACTCAAACTGCAATGATGCTATCTATACTTCAACTCGGAAAGCATCAGGAAGTAAGCTTCGGGTAAATTCGGCAGGAGTAAACAGCAATCGGGGGAAACATCAGCAAAGCGAACGCAATGTTGCCACATCGAAATCTGTACCGCTCATCGAAAAAATCTTTTTTATCTGTACCGAAAACTCAAAAATCTGTACCAAAATCTGTACCGAAGAAATCCAAGTTCTGCATTCAATGTATTGATATGTGAAGACTTTGTTTCCCTTTTTTAATCTTAAAAAAGATATATTCTTTATTGCACATAGTACAGCTTTTTAGTTAAACAGTTTTTGTGAAACTCATTCAATTATTTTTATTTTCTCTCCTTAAAAACTGACATTGAAAAATATTTTTCATAACAAACACTTTCTAATGTTCTTGATTTTTATACATAATTTTATTAAAACGATTTTTGAACGTCATATTTAATACGACATTTTTGATCCGCCGTTTAATCTTAAATATTAACTTTTCGTTCTAAGGATAGCGTGTCAACGCTCAGACGATTGCGAATTTTGGTTTTATTGGCATTTACTTATGAGAAAATGCGCTCATCCACTGCTGACGAGTGGGGGATTATAATCAGATATTTAATTCTGTCTTGAAGAATAATTGAGTTGATGCACAGTTCTGTACTGCTTTAGTAGAGTGTCAGCGTTACAGTTTGATTTTCAACATCCTTTATATGACCCTGTACTTCCCAGTAAGGAACTCCTATCGTCAGAGCAATAAAAGCTAACTTTTGACTTATTTTCTATAAAATTTTCAATAAAATGGATGAAACCAAAGTGTAGACACTTTTTTCAATTTTTAAAAGTCAAAAATCTGTACAAATCTGTACCAAATTTTGAAAATCTGTCATCTGTACGTACAGATTCTGTACCAAAAATGAGCTCAAAAATCTGTACCTGTCTAGATAAATCTGTACATGTGGCAACCATGAGCGAACGTACAGTTCTGCGAATTCAAATTTCAAATCGTTTTCGTTCGGCAGCCGAACACATCAATCGGACAACGCATGGGGGCGTGGCTAAAATTGATAGATACAAGGGAACGGGAAACGAACGAGAGAAGGGTGCGAGGAATGTTAACTCGGTCCGTCGGGCAACGATCGCTCGTGTGCATTCGTGAATGGTAACCCAGCTAACATGAAATCGTAATAGAAATGATAATCCAAATCGAATATCAAGAGATTTTCAATAACTATCGTAAACACCTTGGTATTGAGTGATATTCTATCATTCATTTACGACAAGCTTTGCCCAAAGAAAATTGAATCGGATTGCAGTTTAGTCAGTTCCTTAATATGTCTCCAAAAAGTTGAGAATATGTTAATTCGACATTTACGATTTGAGTGAACTGATTTACGATAAATGGGCGGCCCTTTAATCGACATTCTCTCCGGTCTCTTCCTTTGACCGGTTCGTAAAAAGAAAATCTCACATATAGAGCTATAGCGTGAACCATATCATCTGATGAGTTGGCATCGTGGTAAGATACCTGACTGCGAACTCGAAGGACTGGAGTTCAAATCTCGGTCGAGGAAATACTTTTTTTTCGTTTATTTTGCTTTTTGTTGGAAAATCGAATCGTTGGAATCTTGTCATTGTAGATATATCGCCTCCACTTTTGTAGCTATATGCTATTTTGGTAAGTTTAATACAATCTTTTTATCTGGTATATTTGTTTGAATAATTCTGATGTTCCTGCGTTATACCTTCTTAAATGTTTGCTGGGAAGCTTCGTTCTGTTGTTTCGTTGGTGTGATTTTATTCCTGCGAGGCATGGAAAACATCAATGCAGAACTGTTCTCTTCGTTTTGTGTGCAATCACGTAATGATTGGAACGAAGATAAAATCAATCTGCACACAACAAGTTAAACTCGGAAAAAATCAGCCGAATGATTCTTTCCGAAGCGAGTTTACACACCGCTGTGTATGGATACAGAAAAATATGCTGATATTGACGAAAACTCCGAGCACTCTACACGAAACTTAAAATCTCTCAATATCTCAAATAAAACAAAAATTATAGAACAAACAATAAACATTTATTTTGCCTCATCGAAAAAGTATTAAAATTTTCTTTAACGTTTATTTTTTTTTTCAAATTTTAGAACGCTGACTGGATTCACAATTCGTCGAGCCCAAATGAAAAGCTTTTTATTTAATTATATTAAATCGAGAATAACGTGACATCTATTATTTATACTTGATTTGGTTTTTATTAACATCTTTTCTCAATTTATGTAACGTATAGGCTGGTTGAAGCGAAAAAAAAACATTCAAATAATATCTCAAAAATAAACTATTATCACTCCCAATGTTACCCAAACATGTGTGAAAGAAATCATTGTTGGCTAAAATTTTCTCACCGTGAACTAAATCGGTCTGTCGTATAATTTGAAATCCTGTTCCAAATTTGCATGAATTTGGAACAAAGGCGTATAACTGTTGGGAATTTTGAAATCGATAACTGTGCTAAAACAGCAATTTACGCCACCGGTGCCAGCCGGATTGTTTTAGCGTGGTCGAAAACCGTGTTTTACATCTACCGTTGGGACAGCCCTTACGGTTTTCGACGCCGCTCCGTCGGCGAAACCAAAACAGTTTGTTTTGGTTCCGCATGCGGTGATGATTGATGATGACAGCTAATGATGGTAAACACGGTACAAATGTTTACATCATCACACTATGAAGCCAAACAACTCAAATTGGGTTGGTGGTAACACAACAGTGTTGCCAGATATTCTGGGTAAGAATATCAAAGTACTCATTAAGAAATGAGTACTTTCCCGATTAGGGAATATAGGAAGTGGAAAATGACAATTAGCTATCGCTAATCAATATTGTTGTATTCTACTGACCTCACAGACGAAACATGAATAAAGATAACTCTATTCCACCACTGAAATCTGGGTTTTCAACACTATCTGTAGCTATCACTTCATAGTAGTTGGCCCGTGCAAAAATTGGGTATGTGATGATTATGCTTCAAAAAAAATTCTACCCACCCATTTTCACCATATTTAATTTCTTTCAACTTTATATCCGTCTATTGAATTGAAAAGTTCTTAAAATGTTTTTACTGATGAGAACGAGGACTTCACTTTTCACCGATAAGGCCGATAAATCAATTAACAGTTCTTGATCTCCGGATCCAAAATCCTGATCTAAGAAGCTAATCTTGGATCTTTAGGTTTTAAGAATATTTTCTCCTTGCTATTTTGATGGAATGAATTTGCAACTTTCCGAAAAATATATAAAAAAAGATAAAAACAATAAAAAATGAAGCGATTGGTTTTTTTTAAAATCAACTTTTTTGAGCTTATGAATTCAAATTTATTAATAAAAAAAATATTATGGAATGGAGAAGTTAATCGAGTACCCGACCTTGCAGTTTGAAGCAGTTATAACAGAATTGTTCCCTTTAAGATCTTTAACAAAGAACTGAAATACAATACATACGTTTTCTAACCCTAGTCACCAAGGTAATCTGAATATGCAAATCGATGCGGATGTGGGGTTGCGCAATGCTGCCAACTGGCGACACTACTAGTCGATACCAAAGTTCTGGATAAGGGCTCGCCCTCGGCTGCTGTTGAAACAGTTTTGCACCTTCACGGCACCACAAGGTAAGCCGCTTCAAGACGGTCAAACTGCAAAACCAGCAAGAAACTTTGCGAGAATGCAATAACAAAAAAAATGCACCCGCAAACTTGTAGGTATTATGACTGATCACGAGAGATCGATCGATCGAGCGCCAACCGTGGTCTCAACAGACCAATATGAGAACGAACGCGTGGGCGTATCACAAACAACAGTTTCTTGGAGTGGCCGCTTACATACCAGACTTACATACGTTTGTTCCAACAAGGGAAACACAATTTCGAATCACATCTCAATGAACCGTGTCTCGCCATTCTAACCGACTGACTGACGGACTGGCGCGATTTCCGTCGAGACATGTTTCTGTCGGCTTCCGTAAGTTCGTTGATTCGAAAATCCACACAGGTTGAAT
>NW_026597142.1:0-12375 GCF_029784155.1 Uranotaenia lowii | reverse complement strand
TCGAAAAATGAAAAAAATCCCAGCTTCCATAGTTTGCTTTTGGCCCTTGAAATTTTTCGAATATTCTATGAATTAACCAAATTTTCAAAAATTCTTAAATCTTTATTTATTTTCCACTTATGGTTTTTTGACAATTTTGAAAGGGAAGGGGTGATAAAAGAAAAAAAAATATATTTGTTCCAGTCTTATAACTTTTTATTAGTTTTGATTTCAGTTCCTTGATATCTAGAACCTGCAGTAGTATGATAAAAGTTTTGCTGACTGAATGTTTGAATCTTGATTCAAACCCATCGCAGGGTCACATCTTAAAATGTTTGTTATTCATTTGAAAAACTTTTTTCTAATTTTTGGAACAAAGGTCGACAATAAAAAGTTGATTTAACATGATAGCTTAAGTGGTAAAAGACTTTTACTTAAATTGCATACATTAACTTTTGAGCTCACACGTTTTAAAGTCTCACAATATTTTTGAAAGAGTCGTTGATTTTATTCATTACAAATGATGAAAAAAATGTACTAAAATTCTGAAAAATTTCAAATTTAAGATCAAGATATAAAAAAAATTAACTGGTTGAACCACTTAAAAATGACGTGTTTGATACTTTTTAAAATGAAGACTTTATAAAACTCAAGATTTTATTCTTAAGTATCTGTGAATGTACTTCAGTAGACTGAGTTGATTTGGCGTTGTTTTTGAATTTCTTTATACCAGGAATCAAAACCGTTTCGTTTTGGTTCAAACTCATCCATGATTTTTGCAGAATTTTTGAGTAACGGTAACATGAGTAATTTTGAAATTTTAAGTTTGTATGGGAAAATTGAATATTTTCAACTGAAAAATCAACATCGTTTTTGTTTCTTCTGTGGAACCACGCCTCATTAGGGGAGGATGGGGATACTTGATCCCTTTTTCATTTTCATCATATATTTTTGGGAAAATTTAGCAACTCGCCGTCTTATGCATTTTCTGACAGCGTGTAGTTTCAAGTTAATATACTCCAAAAGTTAGAACGATATTTGAACTCGTAGATGAGCTAGAATCATTTTCGTGATACTTAAAAAACTGTGATACTTTTAAGTTACATGAGACTTGATCCTTTACTAAAGGAGATTTGATCCCTTATTCAGGGTGCTCTGACTTTAGACAAAAATCTAATAAAATCCGAAAATAAAAGGTCCGTTGACTATTTCTCGTCATATAAGTTCTCATTTAATTTGTAAGCATCAGACAAAGAGAATAAAAAAAAGTTTGTCTTCTACTCTAGAACCATTGCATACTTTAAGGCGCAATTTTCTAGTTTTTAGAGAAATACAGTATTTTTAGCCCTTTTTAACAGATAATTAATCGATATACATAAGTTATTGGTCAAATTTTAGTATTTTCAGGATTACCAATGATCACGATCCATTCAGATGAAAAATACATATATAGGGTTTAATTATACCCACAACATACATTTTGTAAAACTTCTTCTTAAAAAAATTGAGAGTATACTATTGCTTTAAATATATAACATTTTGAAGTTTATGGGAGAGTGGGGATACTTGATCCCCTTTTCTTATTTTCACCATATCTTTTTGGAAAAAAATAACAACTCGCCGTCTTTGACATTTTCTGTCAGCTTGTAACTTCAAGTTTCTATGCTCCAAAAATAAGAACGATACTTAAACCCGTTGATGAACTAGAAGCATTTTCGTGGGAGTAAAAAAATTGCGATTTTTCTGAAGTTAGGGGAGACTTGATCCCCCATTGAAGGAGGCTTGATCTTTTATTCAGGAAGCTCTAATCCTGGTATAAAAATCAAACAAAACCCCAAGATAGAATGTTAATTGACTATTTTGGTCATGTTTGTTCTCATTTCAAAATTAATAGCAGACATAAGAAGAAAATTCTATAACTTTGTCTCAACGCTAATAACATTGCATACTTAAAGGCGCTATTTTTTATAATTATGAGAAAATTAATTATTTTTGCTCATTTCTTCAGACAATTGTTTGATAAATATTAGTTTTTGGATAAATATTAGTAATTTCGTAATCAGCAATCATAACGATCAATTCAGAAGAAGAATATGCCATTTGGAAGGGGGATCAATTGTACCCAATTCTAGGGGATCAATTGTACCCATTATCAACATTTTAGAAAACTTTTTTTTAAACAAGTTGAGAGTTTTCCATTGCTTTGAAAATATGGCATTATGAAGTTCATTTTACGGTCGAACGATTGATACATTGGAAGAAATATTTTTTTCATAGTTTTCCCATGTAAGGAACATTTTAAAGTGATGAAAAAAGATCTTCAAGTTACATTTTGTGAAATTTTCCAAACAACGTTCAATTACTCAAACAATTATTTTGTTAAAAAAATTTAAACTACAAGCATTGTTATTTTGCTCATTTTGGCACATTTTTCTAGAACATTTGATCTTTGTAAGACATTCCAGTTTCGAGATATAGCTAAGGAATCAAGTATCCCCAGGGATCAAGTATCCTCATTCTCCCCTATGGTTTTTGTGCCAATTTGAAAATCCTATAATAAAAATTATCCGATGAACAACTTTGTCGAAGACCGTAACTTCGTATATTATATGGCTAAGTAAAAAGCTGTTTAACAGGGGTATGTCTTTTGGCATTAAAAAACAATAAATTCAATGGACATCATGCTGCTGCCTCGCAAAGTATTGCAAGAAAAGTATTTATGCAATACCTGACAAGGCACTTCGCAGTGATGTCGATTGAAATGATTGTTTTTTAATATTGAAAAACATGCTCCTATTCAAAACCTAATGAATTCATTATCTAATAAGAAACGAAGTTACGGGCTTCAACAATGGTGTTCAACGGAGAATTTACTTTGAAAAATTTATGAATTGGCACCAAATTTCACAGAATTGCTTCTGGTCCACAGAAGAAGCATTAATGATGTTTATTTTTCGGTACAAGATACTCCATTTTCCCATACAAACCTAAAAGTTCAAATTTACTCATGTAAACGTTTTTTAAATGAATGAGATTTGAACCGAAATGAAGCTATTAAAAGCTCAAGGTTTGAGAAATTCAAAAATGACCCCAAATCGATTCAGTCTTGTACTGCAGCAAACCACACGACAGCGACACTTCATGTTTCTGTTTTTGAATAAATGTAAGCAGGGTCATCTCAAACTTTTCAAATGTATTGTACAACATTTTTGAACTTTAATGGCGACCGTCAAATTTCATTTTGATTTGTTGCCTTGAAAATAAAAGTCATGTTGAATAAATATCAAAAAATCACTATATCGTTTTGGAAAACTGTCAGTTAAATCATCCTTGCAGTAGCTTCCTTTATTAAAGAGCTATCTCTGTATTTTCTCTAGTTGGAAGCAGATGATTATGATTATTTATTTCAAATGCAGGCCAGCACTGAGCCAACAAAATACGCGAAAACGCCTTTTACGTTCTATGAAATTGAAGGTATACGATAAATTTTTTGACGGTGATGAGATTTATAAGAAATATCATTTTTAACTAGAACAATGTCTCAATTTCTGACAGGTGGGTGACATTGTCCAAGAAAGTTGAGGATATTTTCGTTTTGATTATTTTCGTGAAAGATTGTAGCTCTTATGAAATTACATCACTAGAACCGGTATGAAATTGCCTTTGTGGTAAATATAATTTTATTGCAAAATTCTTACGTGTATAAACTAAAAATCCAGTACAAAGTTGAATTAAAGTGTTAAAAAATCTGAGAAATTGCAATTGAAAAGTATGGTTTTACATAACTTTTTTACATTTTTTTGTGTTTATGAACTAAAAAAATTTCAAAAAAATATATAGCGCTTCTAACTTCAGCTTTTTTGGACACTCAGTGAAATTTTTTTTAGCATTTGAGCATTCCGTCTTATTTCCGAAGTATGTTTTTCGGATTTTTCTTACACTTTGATAACGGAAAATTGTAGTATGTGTTGAAGGTGAATAATGTCTAAATAAATTATTTGAGTTACATAACAAGGTTTTCAAAACTATAAATTTTGTTAAAATCGGTTAAGAAACAACAGAGATATTGCGGTTTTAAGCGAGGAGTGTCAAATTGACACTCAAAATCTGATTAGGGAGTTTTTTTTATGGGCTTTCAGGGTGCGTAATTATGCAAAATTAAAGATTTCAAGAACTCATTGCAGGTCCTCTATGATATTGTATTATTTTATGCACCTGAATAAAGTTACAAGCCGCCAAACGTACAATAGTATCATATTGACACTCAAGAGCGAATTAGGGTTAATCCAAGATGGCGGTTTCCGCTTATCTTTTCGAAGCTATAAATTACTTAAAATCAAATGAAACATCTACATTATAAGTATTGGGTAAAAGAACTAAACGAGAAGAAGTCGAATATCGCTTTCTGACGCTATCATGAAATCAAAGATGGCGACTTACATTTAACTTGAAAATGCTGTAAATCCCTGAAAATCGCAGTAAATTTTTTTTTCAACATCTATTTTCTCTTATCTAGTCCCTGAAATTTCATCTAAGTTGGATTCATTTCTCTACAAAAAAAAACATCGCAGTAAATATTCATGAGATTTGCGATCATTTACAGCATTTTAGGATCCACTAGCCCAATTTTACCCTAGAAGTTTGAGGAAAAATAAAACTGGAAATTGCCATAGCTTCAGGAAGAAAGATCATAGAGACTTAAAATCCAGTGCAAAATATGCATTTTGAGTGTCTCAACAAATGTTTTGAACATTATACACATGTTAGTTTAAAACTAACTAGAGTTAAGCATAAAAAACAATTTTTAACTGTTAGCTTTATAACTCAGCACTGAATAGATAGAACACTTGATATTTCACCAAAGTTTCATATTTTGATAATATTTACAACTTACCTAAACAAACTAGGTCCTATGTATTTATCTATCTACTAAGACATAGTAGTTGGTGTTCTAATTTTATCGTAATAGGCTTTGACTAGTTTTTGGTGCTACAGGAACAGTCTTACTAGCAAATGTTCTGTAGACACCTATAAGCTTAAATGAAAGACAGAATCACTAGGAAAAAAGTTCCACTGTATGCCCTTTTGGACCATTGCATTTTCATCCTAGTGCAGAAAGGGGAAGGTTAGCTTTAGGAAGAATGAATCTAACGAGAATTATCATTCATGATTAAAAATGGCTGGATTGGACTTTGTTTGACTGCATTTCCTAAAGAAAATATATATAATTTTAGAAGAAAAGAGGTAAAATAAGTCACTTGTAATAGAAAAAAAAACAAAAATTTCATTACATCAATCGATTCAGCCATTATTATTACAAAACTATGTATGACTTTTTTTTTAACAATAAGTTTCCATTCTTTGGACCCTTAAAGCGGTGGTTTATAAATCATCATGTTTTTCTCATATATAGGCAGAAGGTTTATAGTTTTCAGGAAATTTATTTATAGTTCATGATTTAATCTGAAAAATTTCAACTAGAGTTTTCAACATAGGTTTCGTCGTTTTGAAAAATTTGCATAGATATGTGGGGTAGACCAAATTTCAAAATTCGAGTTGCATTCGAATCCATTTTTCGTACTTATTTAAATACATTTGTTTAATTTTGTGTGAATAATTAGCAATGTTATTATTTTATTTACATAGTATTCCGTCTTACGACATAACTTGACGAACATAATTCCTAAAATTCACTCGGTCCGTTCTCCAATTTCTCGGGCACCCCACGTTCGCCAGATCACGCTCCACTTGGTCTAACCACCTCGCTCGTTGCGCCCCAGCTCGTCTTGTTCCTACCGGATTCGTGGCGAACACCTGTTTTGCAGGACAGTCATCCGGCATTCTCGCAACATGTCCCGCCCAGCGTATCCGGCCAGCCTTCACCACCTTCTGGATACTGGGTTCGCCGTAGAGTCGCGCGAGCTCGTGGTTCATCCTTCGCCTCCACACTCCGTTCTCCTGTACGCCGCCAAAGATGGTTCTTAACACTCGTCGCTCGAATACTCCGAGTGTACGCAGGTCCTCCTCGAGCAATATCCATGTCTCGTGCCCGTAGAGAACAACCGGTCTAATAAGCGTCATATACAGGTTACACTTCGTGCGAGGGCTAAGTCTTCTCGACCGCAGTTGCTTGTGGAGTCCATAGTAGGCACGACTTCCGCTGATAATTCGCCTCCGGATCTCACGGCTGGTGTCATTGTCTGCGGTCACCAGTGAGCCGAGATAGACAAAGTCTTCGACTATCTCCAGCTCGTCGCCGTCGATCGTGACCTTGTTATTACTGGACAAGCGGGTTCGGTCGGTCTCGGATCCGCAGGCCAGCATGTACTTCGTCTTGGACGTATTAATCATCAACCCAATCCTTCCTGCTTCGCGTTTCAGTTTGCGGTAGATCTCCTCCACCGCCGCAGATGATCTGCCGACTATATCAATGTCATCGGCAAAGCAGATAAGTTGACTGGATCTGTTGAAAATCGTGCCCCGCATTTCGCCCACCGCTCGTCGAATAACACCTTCTAGCGCCACGTTGAACATCATGCAGGATAGACCATCACCTTGTCGAAGCCCCCTGCGCGATTCGAATGAACTCGACAATTCACCCGAAATCCGCACACAGCACTGCGTTCCATCCATCGTCGCCTTGATCAGTCTGATCAGCTTCCCGGAAAAGCCGTTCTCGTCCATGATTTTCCATAGCTCGTTACGGTCGATCGTGTCGTATGCGGCTTTGAAGTCGATGAATAGATGGTGCGTAGGGACTTGGTGTTCACGGCATTTTTGAAGGATTTGCCGTAATGTGAATATCTGGTCCGTCGTAGACCGTCCCTCCATAAAGCCGGCCTGATGACTTCCCACGAATCTGTTTGCTGTCCGGGCCCATTTTGATGAGTTCAGCTGCGATGCCATCCTTCCCAGCCGACTTGTTTCTATTCAGCTGGCGAATGGCTTCCTTAACTTCACTCATCGTTGGGAGTGGCTCCTCTTCGTCGTTGTCTACGCCGGCGATGTAGTTTCCGTCTCCTGCATGTGCGCCGTTCAGGTGTTCATCGAAGTGCTGCTTCCACCTTTTCATCACCTCACGATTGTCCGTTAGGATACCCCCGTCCTTATCCCGGCACATTTCGGCTTGCGGCACGAAGCCTTTGCGGGATGCGTTGAGTTTCTGATAGAACTTTCGTGTTTCTTGGGAACGATGCAGCTGCTCCAGCTTCTCGAGCTCCTCCTCCTCCAGGCGGCGCTTTTTCTCCTGGAAAAGTCGGACTCGCTGCCTCTTCCGCTGTCGGTGATTTTCCACATTTCGACGGGTGTCTCTCTGCACTACTGCCGCCCGCGCGGCATTCTCTTCGTCCATCACCCTCCTACACTCCTCGTCGAACCAGTCGTTCCGTCGAGATCGCTCCACATAACCGATGACGTTCTCCGCAGCACTGTTGATGGCTGTTTTGATTGTCCCAACAGTCCTCGAGAGGGGCTTCGTCAAGCTCGCCCTCTGCCGGCAGCGCTGCTTCGACCGATTGCGCGTAGTCTGCCGCGATCTCAGGTTGCTTCAGTCGCGCGATATTTAACCGAGGCGGGCGCCGGTTTCGCGTGTTGTTCACTACGGAGAGTTTTGGGCGCATCTTCACCATCATCAGATAATGGTCCGACTCGATGTTGGCGCCCCGACAGGATCTGACGTCGATGATGTCCGAGAAGTGCCGGCTGTCGATCAAAACGTGGTCGATCTGTGATTGAGTTTGGTACGGTGATCTTCAGGTGTACTTGTGTGGGAGGCGGTGCTGAAAAAAGGTACTACGTACGGCCATTCGTTTGGAGGCGGCGAAATCTATCAGTCTGAGGCCCTTTTCGTTGGTCAGCTGGTGCGCACTGAACCTTCCAATTGTCGGTTTGAATTCCTCCTCCTGGCCGACCTGAGCATTGAAATCCCCGATGACGATCTTGATATCATGTTTTGGGCAACGGTCGTATTCACGCTCCAGCTGCGCGTAAAATTCGTCTTTGTCGTCACCGGTACTTCCGAGGTGAGGGCTGTGCACGTTGATGATGCTGATGTTGAAGAACCGGCCCTTGATTCTCAATCGGCACATTCGTGAGTTGATCGGCCACCACCCGATCACGCGCTTTTGCATCTTTCCCATCACTATAAAAGCTGTTCCAAGCTCGTGTGTGTTGCCGCAGCTCTGGTAGATGGCACGACCATCTGGATACGTTCGTACCGTGGAGCCCTTCCAGCATACCTCCTGCAGCGCTACGATGTCGAATTTGCGGCTCTTCAATTCGTTGGAGAGCACGTGGGTACTGCCCACAAAATTTAGAGATCGGCAGTTCCATGTTCCAAGTTTCCAATCGCTAGTCCCTTTTCGTCGCGTGGGTCTTTGCCGATTTCCATCCGAAATTTGTTGTTCGTTGTTCGTTGCTTATGCTTTTTGTAGTCACAGGCTCGCAAGGCCCGCAGCTAACCCCACTATCTCGCAGGAGGACCGTCGTGATGTTGCTGTTTTGGGTTCCGAACACCACCAGGACGCTGTTGCACTCCGCACGCCGCCCCTGACATGGAGAACAGACGCGTACGAAGCCCCCTGACTCAGTCTGCATGCGACCAAAGTCGAAGACCAAGTTCGAAATTCAAATTTAGCCAATAATAATAACAATACCAAAAGTACACCATGAATAAGAAAATTTATTTGTATCACCATTTTCTTATTAACTTATGACTATCGCACAAACTCAACAAATAATAAATGTTGCTGATAAAATAAATCAAAAGTTTTGAAATAATTCAGAATGATTGTTTCATATAAATGCTATTCCTGGTTAGCCATTGATCAATTATTCAAAATGATGTTCCTTATTCTGAGAAAGAAATTTACTTGAAAAAAAATCTGAAGAGTCTAGTTATAAGGCTACGAATAAGGAATAAGGCTACGAATATGCGAATAAATGCACATAAATTAAATAATGAAAATATACCACCAGCTTAAAAAAAACTGAACTATAAAAAATTGACAGATCAGGAAAAAACTAATCATGATTTAAAATTGTTAGAAAGATGATAACGATTATTTTGAATTAGTTATCTTAATTAACATTTCTTTTCTTTATTTTCAATTCAAGGATTGAATAAGCATTCCTCTGTTGTATTGAGTTAAAAAAAACCCATATTTTTATTTAAATTCTCGATTAGGAGAAATCCAATCCATCCAATCCATCCATTTTAAACTTAAATTGAAATTTTTTTGTTAACAAAATTAAATTTTATTTCAAGAAGGCCTGTGATCAAAATCAAAGGTAAACCTTTTTCAATGTTAAAGTTCTTCCAGTTATCGAAATAAAAGGCAAAAAAGTTCATTTCGAAAGTTCAAAACAAAAACTTTATTCGCATTTGCATTCGCATTCGCATGAACAGTCGCCTAAAACTTCGGTTGGCGCTACTCAGCAACTCTCCGTTTTATGAAATTACAGTTTTTTAAAATTGTACCAGCTTATCTTTTGAGATGATGTTACACTTTCTAACCTGTAGTTTCAATAGAAACTGAAGTCTTTCAGTTCGTTGCCTTAGATTATTTAATCTCTTAAACTGAAAAACCAGTCCCCACAGAATGTTGAAGATGCCCTGGCCGAACCCTGCGGACTGTGTGGAGAAAAGGGGAAGGAATGTTAGTCGCTTAAGTGACTCACGTTTATTTAACAAGTAGATGCAGAGATCTCTACGATCCACCCATAAACGTGGGGAGGTTTGTAACAGGTAATTGGGAAAGGTAAACCCTGGGAGATGCTTGGCCAGCATTGCGGGTGATGATTTCGTCCTACACCTCCTATTCTCCTAAAGTTTCCTACTGAAACATCTAGCTCTACCATTGAGGCTGATAAACAAAAATTTTGAAAAATTTTAAATTTGACGTAATTTTAGTCAAATGCATTGATATTTTAATGTTATATAACTACCGAAATATTTTAAATAAACATGAAACTAAAACGATCCCATCAAAATTGCTGGGCCTGCTAGAAAATTCGCAATATTTATGTTAAAGTTTGCTATAAACCCCTTACTATTTTCCTTAATAAATGTTTGTACTATAAATTTTCAAAACAAGCATCTAACGTTGATTGATCAAATTTTTGAAATTGACAAATCATATTCTTGAAAATAGTTCAAAACAAAAACTTTATATATTAAAAATACAACATGTTCAATTATATCGACAAAGTACAGATTGGGAAATTGTCCATAAGAAATTGATAAAAAAAAATTAATTCCTCATGTAGTTGTAAATAATAAAGAAAATAATTTCTTTAGCACTGCGCATAAAAATTTAACTTTTAAGTGGCTACTTCGAATCATTTTTCAAATTTTCTAAAATCATGATCGATAATATAATGAAAATAATAAAATGATTATAAATTATCAATCGAAGTTAAAAGTTAAAAATTTTTAAGCTCTGAATATTTTGTAGCTTTTTTGAAATATTGGGCCCAGGAAAAGACAGAAGGTGAAAACTATGTATTTTTTTTCACATACTTAATTTTAAAAGTTTCCTAGAAAATTTTTTCGGAGCACAATAATTCAAAAATGAAAAACCAAGACAAACTCATAAAAAATATTTCTCAAATTAAAATAATTTGACTTTAAAACTTGGTAAAATTTAATCAGATTATGAAGATGAAAGAGATAAGTTTCTTAACATTTTGAATGATTTTTTTTTTTCAATGAAAAAACATATTTGACTATTTGGTGTTTTCATGATATGGATTTTATGTGCTTTAAAATGCATCAGTGTAAACTGAAATCAATCATTGATAACTGATGTAATAAAAAATCTACGTTAAAGAAAAAATATAAATCTAAACTTTTTATTTCTTTTTTTTTTTTCATTTAATTAAGGAGTAATATTTCAAAGAGGATAATTCATAATCTAAAAAGTTCAATTGTACAGTTTTAAAATGTTTAGAAAGATATCATTGATATTATGAAATTACTGAATAAAGTAAAAAATTGAATTCATTTAACAAAATAAGTTTAAACCTGCAAAACGGTTCGATTTTTGCTTTGAAAATATCTAGAACTCTATTTTATTTAAAACTTCTTTAAAAATGAGAAAAATACAAATAGAAAGCCTATAAAACTTATGTCCTAGAAGGCAGAATTTCATGAAATAATGGGGAGGTTGATAATTGATTTAAAAATTTTTTTTTTTCTAAATGATATGTTTTTATTTTAAAAGCAGGAATTTCTTCAATGATTTGAAATGTTTTCTAATGTTACTCAGATAACAAAAGCTGTTAGAAAATTTGCAAATTTAGATCCCGAGAACCCTAAAGGTCAAAACAAAAAATCGATTGAACTGCAAATCAAAATTTACAATTTAAAATTTAGTTTCAATTCGAAAACATTAATATGTATTGTCGTAAAATGGGGTGTCTCAAGCTTAGGATCAAGACTAGTTAATTTCCGCCGGAGGCGAGCAAAATTTTCTGACTTGCTCGATCACACTTATTTAACACCTTTGAAGATCAAGTAATTACCCGTTTCTACGTTGAAAATTTTACTTGGTAAAAATCTCCATGAGAGGGGGGGGGGGTTAAACCCCTAACACCCCTCCCCGTTCGCACGGCCTTCACTCAAGTCATCGTCCAAAAGTTTGGGATCACCCCGAATTATGATGTAACGGCCAAAAGTTTGGGCTCAGTCTTCTAAAACATGCACTTTTTTCACGCGTATCTCTGTTATCAAACAACGTATTTTTGATCTGGTAAGCTGATTTGGAAGCATTTGAGTTGAACTTGCTTCATGAATAATTAGATGAAATATTTTTGAAGACTAACTTCCACATGGATCAAGGATTTTAAAGGTTATCAAAATGATTATTTTTGAAAAATATATCCATTTCCCGTTTCCTTATACCTTCGTTTTTTTTTTAATATTTCAATTGCTGCTCTTAACAAATGCTTGACTAACTATTATTATAGTCAAATAATAGAAAATCACATTTTTTGTGTTCATGTTTCAATTAATAATTTGAAGATTATGAACTCGAATCTTTCTTCTGATCTCGTCTATCAGTTCTAGTTTTGGCGGTGGAATTAGAAAAGAATATTCGATAGCTTAAATTACCCAATGGGAATCAAGAAAACAGAACCACCCTACCACTCTACTCAAATCAGGAAAAATCCACACCGAGTAATGGAAAACGAAAAACCACAATCAATCACACCAACACCAAGCCAGCGAAGCCGGTGGAACATCATTCAACCAGCTTGACTCAAGTAACTTCAACGCAAGTGTTGCAGTGAAACCCGATGCCCAATCTCTCCAGGTGAACCAAAGACGATCAAGCAACCGCAATCTCACCTGAGAAGAGAGAAGAGAAGAACAATTGACGACATTCCGATCAACAC
>NW_026597141.1:0-12546 GCF_029784155.1 Uranotaenia lowii | reverse complement strand
CGGAAATCACCCACCAGTGTGGCAACGTGAAAAAAAAGTATCCAGGTAATTTTAATGTGATGTGTGTTGTTATATTAAAGTTGCCAGTGCAGTGCTGCAAAAGGTACAGTTTTTGCAAGTTTGTAAAATGTGAAAAGAATAAGTTCAAAAAGAAATGTAGCAAATTGGTGATAAACAAAAAAAGAGAGTACGAGTCGGGTAGAGCAATGTAGTGATAGAATAGTTGCGAGTTGGGAGGACAGCAACGAAAAAAATAATTGCGAGTTTGGAGGGCCCCAAAGCTAGAAGAAGTATTGCGTGTTGGGAGGACCGCAATGGATAAAAATGTTGCGTGTTGGGAGGACCGCAATGGGAAAATACTTGCGTGTTGGGAGGACCACAATGGAAAAATACTTGCGTGTTGGGAGAACCGCATTCAAGAGGAATGTTTGCGAGTTGGGAGGACCGTAAAAAAAATAAATAAACGAGAATAATTGTGAGTTGAGAGGACCGCAATAGAAAAACCAGATTGCGTGTTGGGAGGACCGCACTGTTAATAAAACGTTGCATATTTTGAGGACCGCAATAGGAGAACATATTTGCGAGTTGGGAGGACCGCAATATTATTCAAAAAGATAGTGAGTTGGGAGAACCGCAATATGAAAATAATATTGTGTGTCTGGAGGACCATAATGTGTACTGCTTAAAATACCAATTTTGTATTTGTCGATAAGGCTACAAGAAAAAAGATTATTTATTGAAAAGAAAAACACGAGAAAGATATTGCGTGTTAGAAGAACCAAAAAATATCATTGAAGTTATGAGTACAGTTCAAAAAAACAACGGCAACGAGAAAAACAGGCTTGCGAAAAAAAAACAATAAAAATTAGCATGGTGTCAAAAGAGAACTACACATGATGGGGAAAAATGAAACAATGAGAGGAACTTTCGAGAAACGTGAAGGTAAGAAGATACGAGAATTACTAGTGGCCCGGATTACAAAAATCACAAGATAATCATCAATCCATCGACAGAAATGTGTTACATTTCAATGTTTTTGAACAATGCAATTTCTTTGGAAATTTATGAGAATGGCGAATGGAAGATGAAAGTTCCCAACCAAACATTCGATAGAAATCATCAAATTTCATTGAAATCCTATATATGATTGTGTTCGTTAGAAAAAAAAAAAGGTAAATAGATAATGCTAAACGAAAATTGAACTACTTTTAGAGTGGCCTCATTGCTAATGAGAAGACAAAAAGCTCAAACAGCGAGAGAGAAGTAAAGCGCTATTCGAACCTTATTCTGAAGTGGCGGTCTTGAGCCATTCTAGGTTGAACAATCAACTCAGTATTTGTTTGAAGGGAAGGACCTAAAGGGATAATATGCAGAGCTGCAAGAAAAGAGAGTCTCTGTTAAAACGTTTGTCCTTGTTTGCCGTGCCAGGAAAAGCTTAACCATCGAGAAAATTCCTGGAATCGAGAGGTCGTTAACCATACAAATAACTATTGTCAATGCAGTTGAACTGTTTTCGCTCTGGTGATTAGCAACCTTGGCAAACAGCGATAACAGTAAAATGTACCACCGATTTAGTTTGGAGAGGATGACTTTGAGTAAAATTAACTAAAAAGTTATGGTAATGTAAAATACGCAAGCATGTACAGTTCAGACACTTCTTATGGAATAAATTTCAATGAAAAAGTTCAGCGTCTGTCTTGCAGCAAGCGGCTGAATTTATGAAATGCGGCTCCCGCCAGCTAAGTCCAAGATGGCAGCCCCATCGCGGGATAGGGACTTTAGGCTAACAACCTACTGCTCCCGATTCATAACTTGTTACGGAATCCGAAAGAAATGACCGATCTGGAACTTTGGCGACGACTTTTAGCATGAAAACACGGACACGAATTGGAACTTGGAATGTTTTAACCCTTGCCCAACAAGGCAAACTAGAACAACTTGCTAGAGAGGCTAGCCGCCTCAAGCTTGAAATTCTGGGACTGAGCGAAGTCCGTTGGCCTAATACTGGAGAACACAAGACACAATCCGGGCAAGTCCTGCTTTACTCTAGCATACGAGGAGAACATGCTACTCGGGAACGAGGAGTTGGTTTCCTGTTAAGCCCGCAGGCCTACGCGGCCCTCATTAGATGGGAACCGATAAACGAAAGAATAATCGTAGCCAGATTTAGAACACGGGTTAGAAACCTTACAATGGTCCAGTGTTATGCGCCAACTGACGTTGCCGACTTGCAGGAGAAAGAGCAGTTTTACAGTCAACTGAACAGCGTGGTAGAGAAAATTCCGAAGGGTGACATTCAAATCCATTTGGGCGACTTCAACGCAAAGATTGGCTCCGACAATCAAGACCTTGAGCGCATCATGGGGCGCCATGGCCTAGGACAGATGAGCGAAAACGGAGAGCTGTTTGTAGAATTTTGTGGCAACAACAACATGGTGATCGGTGGATCGCTCTTCCCCCATCGACCAGCACATAAGGTCACTTGGGTATCCCGAGATGGCCGAACAGAAAATCAAATTGACCACATCAGGGCTAGAAGCGCCCATGCGGTAAAAAAGTAGGGCCAAATAGTTACTTTGAAGTGAAATTAGGGTAAAATTAGTGACCAGATCAAGGCGAAAACCAACTAAAAAATGACATTAAAAACTAAAACAAACAACTTTAAAGACAATTCTGATAATTGAAAAACGTTTTTTGGAAGGCTCTTGGCCTTACTTGTAGAAAAGCAATATGTTGGACAAAAAAGGAACATTTTAAATGAGCTTAGATAATTTAAGAATAGCGACCGCAGAATCCTAAAGTTCTAAAGAAACGATGGGAGGATCGTACTGTAAAGACTAGGACAACTAAGCCCGACAAAAACTTCGAGTTTATCCATTTTCTTTGAAAAAAACCCACAAATTTTGAAAATTCATTCTATTGTGTACACCATCAGAGTTTTTTCAATGTCACTAAAACAGTTGAAAAAGTCTAAAATTATATTGAAAAAAGTTAACAGTTCGAAATAAATTTACAGAAACCAAATTTTTCAACAATATTGTTACATGTGAGAGATCTACAAATGCAAATAAAAAACCATCACATGTTTAACAAAAAGTTTAAAGAATTTACTTGAAATTGAGTTAAGATTTACATTTATAGAAATTTCATTTCATTAAAGAGTCGTGAAATTAAAAAATTTGAGGTCCTCATGAAAAAGTTAGTTAAAGTTAGTTAGTCCTCATGAAAAAGTGACATATCAATGATAGAGGTTTGAAAAAAGATAAAGGACAAAATGTTGACAGAAGATTGACAATGACTTAAAGAAGCTTAGAAAAAAAATTGACTTAAGATGATAATCACACAAAAAGGCTAAATAATTCTACGAGACTAATCTTCAAGATAGAACATAATTTTTCAAATTTAAAACTAACTCAAAGAGAATTTACTTACAAAAATGGAACATTTCCTAAGAGATTCACTGCAGACTTTATTGCATGATTATCAATCATTAGAAAGATTTACTAGAAAAAAATTGATGTTCAAAAAGCAAGGAATTAAAAAAAAAATATTCATAAATGATTTAACACGACAATTTCTTTAAAAAATTAACAGATCAAAGAAACACCTCAGAAATATTGTATCCATCTAAGAAACACCTATTGGAATATTGTAAAAAGTATTTCAGTAAACCTGCCTCTAAAAAGGTAACAAAAATTACTGATCTACCAATCTTTCAAATAATTCGAATATGTCTAGAAATAAGGGAACTTAGAAATGAAACATCTGATATTTTCGTTTCAATTGAGTCACTTTTCACAAGTTTACCTTTCATTTAATACAACCAAGAGCATTGAAAGCATGAAATGTTTCCTGCCATGTGATTAAGTTCACTGTACAGATTTTGATTGATTTTTTAAAAATAAGGTTGAGAATTATTTTTAACAAATTCAAGCTTTAAAAGTCATTACACTTCAAATCTTGGTTAAACATGTTGTAATAGTGTCTCTTTAGGAAATATTTTTTCTTGACACGAATGCCAAAACTTTGGTAAAGTGTCACAAATTAACAAAAAACAATTGTCATCCATATAATGTTTAAGTGTAAGCGATATATCAAAGCAAAACAAAACAATAATCTTCCTTACTGAATCTGAGCCATTCTCTCAATTTAGGTCGTGTAAATTCCCACAGGACTCGAAAGGAAAGAAAAGGAACCCGCCAAACAAATAATAAACGAATAACCTAATAATAAACTAATGCTTTGATATACCACTTGTCGTGAAACAATATACAGTTTTTAATAATGAGTAGAGAAAGTTTAAAAAAAAATAAGCTCAGTTGTAAGGAAATTAAATACAAAATAGTGACTTTAGGGACCAAATTTAAAAAAAAGTAACTTCTGAGTGACCAGCCTGAAAAAAGTGACAAAGTTACTAAAAAGTGACCAACTTCTAGCCCTGCCACATCTGCATCAGCCGAAAATGGAGAAGGAGCCTTCTTGATGTCCGCAACAAACGAAGCGCAGACATTGCATCTGACCATCACCTCGTCCTTGGCGAGATACGACTGAGAGTTGCGCGTGTCCAACGGCGCGAGGAGAAAGTCGGGTGTCGATACGACGTCCGCCGGTTGGAGAATCCAGAGGTGAAAAGGGCATACGTTGAACAGCTAGAATCCCGAGCCTCGGAGCTGCCGACAGACGGAACAGTCGAAGAACAGTGGTGTGGAATCAAGAATGCCTTTATCACGACGAGCCATGGTACTCTCGGTAAAGTTTGTGGAAGAAGAAGTGAATGGATGTCGGATGAAACTTGGAGGATGGTCGATGATCGGAGAAAGGCGAAAGTCGGAATTGAGCAGGCATGTACCGGGTCAGCCAAAGCAGCCGCCCGCTTACGATATGCGGAGCTGGAAAAGGCAGTTAAACGAGCTTGTAGACGAGACAAGAGAGCCTGGACAAACTCCCTAGCCGAAGAGGGGGAAAGAGCCGCCGCCAATGGAGATATCCGATTACTTTATGACATTTCTCGCCGCCTCAGTGGTGCAAGGACTAATGCAAGAATGCCGCTGAAAGACCGAGCAGGTCAGTTATTGACCGATCGAACAGATCAGCTCAAACGATGGACTGAGCACTTCGAACAACTCTTCCGAGTCACGAATAGCGATGGCCAACAGAACCCGCAGCTTGAAGCGCCAACAGTAATGTGGTAGTGTAGTGTTGGGATTGAAAGAATTTCTGAAATCTGAACTTAAAAAAAAGATTTTATAATATATGAGTTCTGATGGTAGATCGCTCATTGCACAAATTGGAATTTATTTCCTTACCGTGTACTGCCTTAGTGTAAGTGTATTGATGTTCAATAACTCGAAAATTTGTATTGGTGTTCGTATAAACGATTGATATACTTCCACGCATATAGCGAAACATATAGAGATTTGAATTAAGCTTCATAGATGTAGGAGTTAGTCTATAAACTAGTTTCAGAGAAGACAGTTGTGTCCGAGATTAAAGCCTGGGTAAACGAAGGGAAAGGAACCTACTCCAGGTACCACAGTCCGAACCAATCCCGGTAACTGCTGGAGTGAGACAAGGATGTATCTTATCACCGCTACTTTTCCTCATCGTAATGGATGAGATTCTGACTGGATCGATCGACTGTGCGCCGAACCGTGGATTGCCGTGGAATCCTTTAACAATGGAGCAACTGAACGACCTTGACCTGGCTGACGATATTGTTTTGCTCGCCCATACACAACCGGACATGCAGAGCAAACTCGACGACCTCACCGAAAGCTCAAAGGCAGCAGGTCTCAAAGTCAATGTCGGTAAGACCAAGTCGATGGAGATCAACACAGGAAATCCCTCCAGTTTCATGGTAGCTGGGCAACAAGTTGAGAAAGTGGAGTGCTTCCAGTATCTTGGTAGCCAGATAACGCCTGATGGTGGTACCAGGAAAGACATCGAAACCCGGATCAGAAAGGCCCGATTTGCGTTTGCGAGTCTCCGAAACATCTGGCGGTCACGCCAGATCTCTCTACGAACAAAAATCCGAATCTTCAACTCAAACGTCAAATCCGTATTGCTGTACGGGTGCGAAACTTGGTGCACATATGCGGTGACGACGCGAAAACTGCAAGTATTTGTAAACCGCTGCCTGCGGAACATCATCCGCGCTTGGTGGCCTGGCAACTGGATCTCGAATGAGGAACTACATCGCCGGTGTCATCAAAGGGCGCTAGAAATCGAGATTCGGGAACGTAAGTGGAGATGGATTGGGCACACGCTGCGAAAAGATGAAAACGAGATTTGCAGAGAGGCGCTTGACTGGAATCCAGAAGGTCATCGAAGAAGAGGCAGGCCCAGAAACTCGTGGCGGCGAAGCCTAGCCGCTGAAATCCGAACTGTCGACGAGAATCTTGACTGGGACCAGGTGAAGACGCTGGCTCCGGATCGTCAACAGTGGAGGTCTTTTACCACGGCCCTATGCACCGGAGGATCGGCGCGGGATCATTAAGATTAAGAAAGAAAAAGTTCAGTGCTTCAAAACAGTTTGACAAATAAAAGAGGAAGAAATACTGGTACAAATTAACAAATTTAGTTAGGATCTTATTCAAATTCAAGCGACAAAATTTTTGAAATTTACGTATATGTCTTTGGTAACTGGGAATCATTTCTGAAACATGCACTGATTATGTTTCATTTACAGGAAACTATATTTAATCACATTTATAATGATAACCGAAACTTTCTCCATTTAGAGTGGTCAATAACCTCTGGTCAAACGTTTGAATTTATTCGAATTTTCAATTTTGTGGAAACTCAATGGAAAGATTCTGTTTGTCTGGAAATCTAATTGTTTGGAAAATACAGACAAAATCTGGTAGATTGACATCACTGACCCATATAGTGAGCCTGGGCATTGGTATTGGTATTAAACTTTTCACTCAATTCTCTCATGAGGTTGCCACATGCACTGATTTATTATGAGCATTTTTGTCGGACTGATTCTGTACGTACAGAAGACAGACCTTGTGATTTAAATACAGATTTTTCACTATTTGAAAAAAAATGTTTTCAATTGGAAATACAAAACAAATTTAATTACAATTTCATTGAAAATACAGAATTCTGATACATCTTCAGATCATCGAATATGAGAAAAAGAATTTCTTAGTTTAGTATAAACTTCAATAAGTTTTCAATGTATCAAATCAAAAATACAGACATTTCATTAATCTTCACTCTTGAACTTTATAGTGTTGCTGGTAAGGTACAAAAAAAATTCTTCAATTGAAAGTATAGATTTGAATATGGCAATGCTGCTTGAGGCAAACGGATAACATTATGCCCCGATTCGAACGTCTCAGCCCAATTTCAGGGAGTCATCAGACGATACATATACAATCAAAACACCCCTCTAGGGAACAGCCTTGCCAGATCTACGGATTTCTACGTAATTCTACGGATTTTTATCATTTCTACGGAGCTACGGATCGATGCTCGTAATCTACGGGTTTTCAGCATTTCCTACGGATTTTCTACGGATTATCAAACAAATTCAAGGAATTCTGCGGATAAATGAAAATTCTACCTGACGACAAACAAAAAAAAAAGGTCATCAATACGTTTTTCGATTTTCGTCAAATCTACGGATATGCGCGGTTTTCAATCTGGCAACGCTGCTCGGGAAGCTTCCTGAAAAGAGTGGATCATGATCATGATCTCTCAAAAACGTATTGTCGTCGTATGCACGGTCACGATGTTTGACAATGCTTGCGTCATTGAAAAAGTACGCCTTCAAGCCAGCAGAAGATGTTGAGTGGAGAGAATCAACCGCATATCCGTTTAAATGGAAAATAACAATAACAGGCCGAATCCAGTTGTATTGGTAACTCGAAAAGATCGTGAACCAACAGTTTTTGGAAAATTGTCGCATAACTGACACATCGGAAAGAACTTCACTTAGTCTCAACCTAAATATCTATAGCTTGAGGCTACTAACTTCTCTAGCAAGTTGAGCAAGCTTACCTCTATGGGGTTTATCTATAGGTGGGACAACCAAAAACTTTAGTATTAGTTCGTTGTATCCATACAGTTGTTTATGAACGATTGTGACATAACGCGACGCCATCACGGAGTTAAGTATTAGGCGTCCAAATGTACCCATAGAAACTTATTAGAAGGAATGTCTGGGACGCAAATAAAGTTGTTGATTATTTTGAACTCATAGCGTTGCCGAACTGGACGTCAGGAAAAAAGCGTAAATAAAAGGATGCTTTGATTGTGTTTTTTTTACATAACATGAACTGTTGCATGTTGTCGATGAATGGCGACTTCAACGTCGGGACGCTCATGAACGATTGTGACGTAGCAACCAAAACATTAAAAAACTGATTCTCACACTCGCGCAAGGGTAGTCTTGTCTCCACTTATAGATAAACCACATAGAGCTTACCTTGCTGGGCAAGGGCCAAAACATGCCAAGTTTAAGTCATTTTTACATACACTCCCAACATATAATTATTCTTCACTCTGTTCTTTGGTTGGTGTCTGAGATTAAACTAAAATGAAATAAAAATAGTAATTTCGATCAAATCAGTGGGAAAAATGTAGGTTTTAAGCAATAGTGAGTAATGTGACATTCTGGGTAAGAAAATTCTGGAAATGGTGCATGGAAAATGATTTCTAGGGATAAATAAATTCTGAAAATTGATTCAGGTATTTGTCATTCTGGGGAAAATCATTCTGAGGTATTGTTTCCGGGTAAATGTGATACATCCGTTATCCGTCTAGTAAGTTTTTATAATTTTCGTTGATTAAACGAATCTTGAAAGGGTTTTCTCCTGAAACCATGTCAATATTTTTTCCTCACCAATTGTTCTACAATAAAATCGAGCGAAGTTAGTTAACGGAGAAACGTCAACTGAGAAAGACGACGGCGCCATTACGGGAAAAGTTTTCATTATCCGCTGGTCCGAAACTTCCCGGACAAAATAGGTAGCTGCACAAGGTATAGTAGAACAACTTCGCCCGAAGAAAAGTGACAACTCCCGTTTCGTTTCGGTCCATTCGGCAACTCATCGAGAACAATGGCGGCGACCGGCGAATGAACGAATGTTAGCCGTAAAAATAAAACAAAATGAGCCAAAGTTTCTACTCGAGTTGAAGTTGCTTGGCTTTTTTTGCTTGTTTTTGTATTGGGTAATTTGCCGGTGCTGGGAGTGGTGCAAAAGTGACGGGTACCTACTGCCAGTTGCAAGCTTAACAATTACTGGTGAAAAAGGATTCCCCAGATAGTGACAGGATATCTGAGGCCATTGAAAAAGTGCCTCCATTCAGGCTTCCAATCGACTGAGCCACCCACACCTCGACCGACCACGTGTAGTACTTATGTGCCGGGTTTCTGTTTCTGGGCAAATGTTTCGGTTCTGAAGCTGATGCTGCTTCCCAGCTTCACACTCTTCCGACTGGCAATAATGACCAGCTATGCTCAATGGATTTTCAACTATGCTGGTGGATCATTAACTCGCTAAGGGGGAAAACTGAATGAGCACCTGAGAACTTTTCCTCCTTCTGGGACAAGTACATTGGTCATGTTGGGCGACTGTCAGGGTGTTTCCTTGAATTGGGAGCTTATGGATTAACTGCCTCCGGAAAATGACAACAATGAAAAACAAAAACTAAATTTTATGACAGATTTTTACTCTTTAGTGAGATTGTTTTTTTTTTCGTTTTCAATTTTACAGAAATGAAAGGCACCATCAACCCCGAGATGAGACTCGTTTTTCGCACCATTTGAGCCCCAGAAGTACCCGGAAGCAGTGCTAATTGGCTCCTTTTCTGAGGGGCCAGTGTCCTAAGTATTGTGTTCCAAAGGACTACCAATTGCTCACTCAGTTAGTTACTTACTTGTTCTTGTTCTTCTCAAAGTAGGTGATTTCCTACTGTTTCTTTTCTCATCACGGTGATTTTCACCATATCCATTTGGAGTTTCCATCTTCAGCAGCATTTGATGGGGCAGTTGTTTTTGATTGGATACACTTTCGTTGAGGCGAAACGGTCGCTGTTGTAACGGAAAACTTGAGAGTGCCTCAGCTGGGTTCATCATTTGTTCGGTTCGAAGCAATGGCCATTTGCTCTGCCATTTCTACGAGAATTGTGAGTATTTTTCTGAAGATAATTGTTATTTTAAAATGATCTACTTAAAGGTGCTGAAAACTTTTCCATGTGAAAAGAAATAATAAAATTTTCATATAAATTGGACTGTGAGGGTACTTTTTGAGAATAAAATCAAGAATACTACAGAATAATATCATGAAAAAAAGACAAAATGACAAAAATGCCAAAAAAAAAAAAATGACAAAAATGACAAAAATGACAAAAATGACAAAAATGACAAAAATGACAAAAATGACAAAAATGACAAAAATGACAAAAATGACAAAAATGACAAAAATGACAAAAATGACAAAAATGACAAAAATGACAAAAAAGACAAAAATGACAAAAATGACAAAAATGACAAAAATGACAAAAATGACAAAAATGACAAAAATGACAAAAATGACAAAAATGACAAAAATGACAAAAATGACAAAAATGACAAAAATGACAAAAATGACAAAAATGACAAAAATGACAAAAATGACAAAAATGACAAAAATGACAAAAATGACAAAAATGACAAAAATGACAAAAATGACAAAAATGACAAAAATGACAAAAATGACAAAAATGACAAAAATGACAAAAATGACAAAAATGACAAAAATGACAAAAATGACAAAAATGACAAAAATGACAAAAATGACAAAAATGACAAAAATGACAAAAATGACAAAAATGACAAAAATGACAAAAATGACAAAAATGACAAAAATGACAAAAATGACAAAAATGACAAAAATGACAAAAATGACAAAAATGACAAAAATGACAAAAATGACAAAAATGACAAAAATGACAAAAATGACAAAAATGACAAAAATGACAAAAATGACAAAAAGGACAAAAATGACAAAAATGACAAAAATGACAAAAATGACAAAAATGACAAAAATGACAAAAATGACAAAAATGACAAAAATGACAAAAATGACAAAAATGACAAAAATGTCAAAAATGACAAAAATGACAAAAATGACAAAAATGACAAAAATGACAAAAAAGACAAAAATGACAAAAATGACAAAAATGACAAAAATGACAAAAATGACAAAAATGACAAAAATGACAAAAATGACAAAAATGACAAAAATGACAAAAATGACAAAAATGACAAAAATGACAAAAATGACAAAAATGACAAAAATGACAAAAATGACAAAAATGACAAAAATGACAAAAATGACAAAAATGACAAAAATGACAAAAATGACAAAAATGACAAAAATGACAAAAATGACAAAAATGACAAAAATGACAAAAATGACAAAAATGACAAAAATGACAAAAATGACAAAAATGACAAAAATGACAAAAATGACAAAAATGACAAAAATGACAAAAATGACAAAAATGACAAAAATGACAAAAAGGACAAAAATGACAAAAATGACAAAAATGACAAAAATGACAAAAATGACAAAAATGACAAAAATGACAAAAATGACAAAATGACAAAAATGACAAAAATGACAAAAATGACAAAAATGACAAAAATGACAAAAATGACAAAAATGACAAAAATGACAAAAATGACAAAAATGACAAAAATGACAACAAGGACAAAAATGACAAAAATGACAAAAATGACAAAAATGACAAAAATGACAAAAATGACAAAAATGACAAAAATGACAAAAATGACAAAAATGACAAAAATGACAAAAATGACAAAAATGACAAAAATGACAAAAATGACAAAAATGACAAAAATGACAAAAATGACAAAAATGACAAAAATGACAAAAATGACAAAAATGACAAAAATGACAAAAATGACAAAAATGACAAAAATGACAAAAATGACAAAAATGACAAAAAAGACAAAAATGACAAAAATGACAAAAATGACAAAAATGACAAAAATGACAAAAATGACAAAAATGACAAAAATGACAAAAATGACAAAAATGACAAAAATGACAAAAATGACAAAAATGACAAAAATGACAAAAATGACAAAAATGACAAAAATGACAAAAATGACAAAAATGACAAAAATGACAAAAATGACAAAAATGACAAAAATGACAAAAATGACAAAAATGACAAAAATGACAAAAATGACAAAAATGACAAAAATGACAAAAATGACAAAAATGACAAAAATGACAAAAATGACAAAAATGACAAAAATGACAAAAATGACAAAAATGACAAAAATGACAAAAATGACAAAAATGACAAAAATGACAAAAATGACAAAAATGACAAAAATGACAAAAATGACAAAAAGGACAAAAATGACAAAAATGACAAAAATGACAAAAATGACAAAAATGACAAAAATGACAAAAATGACAAAAATGACAAAAATGACAAAAATGACAAAAATGACAAAAATGACAAAAATGACAAAAATGACAAAAATGACAAAAATGACAAAAATGACAAAAATGA
>NW_026597140.1:0-12778 GCF_029784155.1 Uranotaenia lowii | reverse complement strand
GAGAGAAGAGAGAAGAGAGAGAAGAGAGAAGAGAGAAGAGAGAAGAGAGAGAAGAGAGAAGAGAGAAGAGAGAAGAGAGAAGAGAGAGAGAGAGAAGAGAGAAGAGAGAAGAGAGAAGAGAGAAGAGAGAAGAGAGAATCGACATATTTCCAAGGCTCATGTCTCCATTTCCACGGCTTATTTCTTCATTTCCACTTCTCATATCTCCAGTTAAACATCTCACGCCTTATTTTTCACGTCTCGCCTTACATTGGATATTCAAGAGTTAGTTGCGGTTTTAAACAGCGTTTCGAAGCATACTGGATGCCGCTTTTTTGTGGTTTAATACGTGATACAAAAAGTAAGGTGAGAAAAGAAAACCTTGAAAGCCGTTTATCATACTCAAAACCAAAATCATACCCATGGGATCAAGTATGCTCATTTACCCCTAATGAGGATACTTGATCCCAAGGGCAAAAGTTTTTCAAACTCCAAATGTTCTACAAAAATGTGTCAAATAGAGCATAGCAACTATGCTATAAAAATAACAAAAATACTTTTTGAGTTATTACACTTTGTTTGAAAAATTTCATAAAATGTTACTTAAAGTTCTTTTTTCATCCTTTAAAATGTTTCTTACATGAAAAAAAAAGTAAAAAAAAAAATTGTTAGAATATATTTTGAACATTATTTAGTTCGAAGAACTTGACTACCGTTTTAAACATAAATCTGTGCTTAGTATCTCAATTAAAAAATATATTTTTTTCTGTGAAATTAAGATTTATAACTTCATCACAACTTTTATTCTAAGAAACTTGCCGTCGTGACCTAGACGACAGCGTGTAATATTTCTAAACCAGAGCCATGCGCAAGGTTGCCGAAAAAAAATTCTGTGTTTTCAAGAAAAAAAATTCTGACTTTCTGTGATTTAACTTAAAAATTCTGTGATGGTTTTCTGTGATGCTATTTCCTTTAATTTGGTTGTAAACTCATGATAAATAGGGTCTTTTTTAAATTTTTGTTGGGATAAATCAATTAACATTACCAAACATATCATATTTTTCTATTTCGAGGTTAGAAGTTTAAACTTTATATTGGTCAAAAAATTTATAATTTTAGAAATCCTTTCAAAACTCAAAAAATTCTGTGAAATCTGTGAATATTTCAAAATTCTGTGTTCTGTGACACAGATTCTGTGATGAAATTTTGTTCAAAATTCTGTGAAATTACAGATTTTTCTGTGATTTCGGCAACCTTGGCCATGAGATCGAGTCTCGGTCATGGCGTACATAGTACTATTTCTGTGGGCTGGTGGTTTAAGCAATTATATCCTTGAAAGATGTACGCTTTAGTGTAAAATTCAGATCTCTTCATAGAAAAATGAAGTATCACTGAGATACTCTATGTGTGTGTTCGTTTAAAAAAACAAACAGTTAGTGCATACATTTAGGGGTTATTTATTTTGCGAGTTTTTGAAAATTTACAAACATTTCAGCTATTGTTGGGAATTGTTATTTTCTGGTATCAACATAAAAGTGGGTTAGCTTCCAACAAGGCTGCCAAAATCACAGAAAAATCTGTAATATCACAGAATATTGAGCAAATTTTCATCACAGAATCTATGTCACAGAACACAGATTTTTGTCAATATTCACAGAGCCGAAGCGTAAACATCGATCACAGTGGTGCCGGATAAGTTTTTCAATTACTGTCCGTCAATTGCATCGTTGATATATGTCGCGAATGACATAAAGATGTTGAATTGACTATAATCGAAACAAAAAAAAGACGACTAATAGCAATTCGCAGTAAATAGAATTTGATGATTTTCTATGCAACAAATATTTTCTTTCAAATTTGTTCATACAACATTCAACTAACGGAATTCAAACCTACCTTGGCACAACAGCCCAAAGTTTCATCGAATGGAAAAAATATGTAGTGGAATTTGGCATAAATTAGGGATACCAGGCGTACTCTTTTAAGAGTACATGTTGTGTAGCCGATAATTGCGAGCTCGACACTCTCTCGGTCTATAGGCCATTCCGAATTGATACTCTCTCTCTATCGTCCTCACTAAACGCATACACACGACGGCTGAGCTATCGTGCCTTGAGCGGTCGTCAGTCTGCAAACGATATTTGGTGAAATAGGTCGCGTGTCTCCCGTTCAGCCAGTGCAGTGTAAATCATATGTTCCACAATGGCGAATCCAGCCAGGAAATTTTTTTATTCGACTGGACGGGAGGCACGGATTTTTGTGCTTTCATATGTGTTTCAATCAGTTTTTATTAGTGAAGTGAAGTGGGTGTCGTAAGTTAAACTAATTTACGGTAAGTTGTTTACTCTTCTAGTATTTGAAAGAAAAGGAGCGAGGGAGGGCGATCAAATTTCTTTTTCTTTACATGGAGTGTTTATTTTATAAATGGTACGTCTCGGTGGTCGAGTGGTTAGCGTGGTAAGACGGTAATCACTGGTCCACTGATGGCATGGGTTCGATTCCCATCTCGGTACTGGTTAACCTTGGTTAACAGTGTTAAGGTTGGAAATCAAAAACTTTGATTTTGTTCAGTAAACCACACTTTTTCCAGTTTCAAGTCGTAGATGGCAGCACTATCTTGCAGTTAAAACCAAATTTAGTCACAATTTTGATTTTCCAGGTTTATTTATGCCCATATTCATCATTTTGAGGTATTTTCCCATCACATTTTTTTGGAAGTTTACGCTGTAGAAAGCTTTTCCGGATTTGCAAAAGAATCACCAGCACAAAAATGTACAACCGCCAAAATTCCTACTCATCTCAACTTCCGATTCAATTGCAAATCATACCAAGAATACTGCTAGCTGTCTGTCCATCAAGCTCCATCGCAAAGTATAACTTTATTCTGATAATCGGTCCAAAAATCACTTTTAGTGACCTTGATGTAATTCTATTTTTTTTTGATTTAGTGATCTTAGAATTTCCAAAGCGTTCACACGGTACATGTATTTATTTCTTGACCAACATCATCCAGCATTCCCTAATTAAGTTGATTCGGAAACGTTTGATAAACTTATAAATAGAGGTAGAGTAAATATCGGTTGGGAACGTTGTAAACTTTTTGAAGACATTAATGTTCGGCGTTGTTATAACTGTTGGAATTTTGGTCACAAAGCTGAGATCTGCAAAGAGTCAATCCGTTGTGCCAAGTGCGGCGAAGGTCACAATACAAATGAGTGCACTGCACAATGTGAAAAGTGTATAAATTGTATAAATCATAATAGTACAGTGAAGTTAGACTTGGAGAAAAAAGTTGATATTTGTCACCCTGCATGGAGTTATGATTGTGAAATATATAAAAGGAAAGCCTCAAATGCAAGAAAGTTTATCGATTACGGCAAATAGCAATCAACATCTGATATATTATATCTAAATGTTTGCGGTTTGCTAAGCAGCCTCGACGAAATTTGCGTAATAGCTCAAGAATTGAAACCTTTAATTATAGTATTAGTTGAAACTCACCTAACGGAAGACTTGAATTCAAATTCATTGAATATAATGGGCTACACCATGATACACTGCTTTTCGCACTCAAGACATACTGGAGGAGTTACAATGTATGTACGGAATGTTTTTAAAATTGACATTGTATTAAATGCATGTGTTGAAATGAACTGGATTCTGGCAGTAAAACTTAATGATGGGAAAAAGCAAATTGTCGTTGGAGGAATTTATCATTCCCCAAGTACAAGCAATGCTCGGTTCTTAGATATTCTGGAAAATACTTGGCTGAATGAAATTGCTATGGATGAAATTGACAATTTCTTTTGTGGAGATTTCAATATTAATTTCAATAACGAGATTGAGTGTAGAGATTTGAGGCGTGTCATGGAGGCAAACAGCTTTCGACAAATTGTCACTGAAGACACTAGGATAACGACTAACAGCAGTACTAGAACAGACTTGGTGTTCACAAATGTGGAAAGTGCTGAAGCGATTATCATTCCAGATTTTCGAGTGTCAGACCATGAGTCAGTCAACATTTATGCTGGATTAGGACTTAATGCTGCCGTATCCGAAACCTACCACACATTAAATGATTGGAGTCGTTATAGCAGAAATTCATTACGTCAGCTTCTTGAGGCAGGATTGCCAACATTGAGATGCGCAGACTTTAATGAGTTAGTAAGACGTATCGATTTATTATTGAAGAATAGTGTTAATTCACTTGTACAGCAAAAAAGAGTTCGTGAAAAACTGGTACTTAATGGTACTGGTTCTGGTACTCAATGGTACTCAAGAAATCTTAGTGATATGAAAAAACGAAGAGACAAACTGTATAAAAAATTCTTAAGAAACAAATGTGAAAGAAGCTGGCATAATTACAAAGCTGTGAGAAATGAGTACTCGCGTAAAATTAAAGAAGCAAAAAATAAATCTATTCAAGATGAACTGGAGAAGAACAAATCTAATGGTAACCTACTTTGGAAAACGATAAAACGATTAATAAGTACAAATGGTGCCAAAGCCGATTCGATTTCATTCAATGGAGTTGAAATAACAGATGAATCTGAAATTGCGCAGAAGTTCAATGACTTTTTCATCGATAGTGTCATGCAAATTCATGATAGTATTCCGGCAAGTTCCAATAATTGCATTGAGCAGATCATTTATACCGGCGGAAAATTTCGCACATTTGAAGCAATAAGCAGTCAAGAGTTTGATGAAATCGTTAACAATATGAAACCCACTGCGGGTATTGAAAATGTCTCTTTGAGAGTCTTCAAAGATTCTTTGCCTTTACTAGCAAATCCGTTACGAGATGTTATAAACACAAGTCTTCGATCAGGGATTGTTCCAGATACGTGGAAATATTCAACAGTTGTTCCTATTGAAAAAGAGAAGAATGCGCGAGAGGCATCACTTTATCCCCTATAAACATGTTGGAAATCCAAGAAAAGATGCTAGAGTTAGCAGTTAAAAGGCAGTTTTTGCGATTCATTGAGTCCGAAGATATACTTATCGCCGAACAGTCTGGATTCAGGAAGCAACACTCAACAGAATCTGCAGTGAATTTATTACTTCGTAATTGGAAGATCAACATCGAAAATGGTACCTACACTGTTGCTGTGTTTCTTGATTTTAAAAGAGCATTTGAGACTATTGATCGATTGCTTTTAATGGATGTGTTGGTAAGAGTTGGTATCGATGGTACTGTTCTTAACTGGTTTAAGAACTATTTAGAGAACAGAATGCAAAGAACAAAGTATGGATCATCTTATTCACGATATAGAGAAAATAATTTAGGTGTCCCCCAAGGTAGTGTGTTGGGTCCCCTGTTATTTATCTTGTACATCAATGACATGAAAAAATGTTTACAGTACGGTCGTCTCAAACTATTTGCGGATGACTCAGTCTCCTACTGGAGCGGTAATGATTTAGAACTCGTTATACAAGAAGCTAATGCGGATTTAAAGAATATTGCTAATTTTTTGAAATACAGAAAGTTGTGTCTGAATCTTACTAAAACCAACTGGATGGTTATCGGAAATCGCAAGGCTGAAGCTAGTACTAATCTGTTTATCGATGGATGTGCAATCGAAAGAGTACGCCAAGTCAAATACTTAGGAGTACAAATAGATGAAAAGCTGAATTTCGTAGCTCATATCGACTACACTGTCAAGAAGATTGCCATGAAATATGGAATACTTTGTCGGATAAGCAGATATATGACTTTCTGGTCAAAAATTATCTACGTAAAATCTGTTATTATGCCACATTTCGACTATTGCGCTACCATATTGCTTCATGCATCAGATACACAAACGAAAAGGCTGCAGAGAATACAAAACAAGATAATGCGAGTAGTGTTACGATGCAATCGATATACTCCAAGTGCTCTTATGCTTGATATGCTGCAATGGTTGACAGTTAAGCAGAGAATTGCGTACAACAGTTTGATTTTCATACACAAAATGAAGAAAGGAATGTTACCATCTTATTTATTGGACGGTCTGCAGTATGGTATCGATATACACAGATACAATACAAGAAGAGCTCAAGATTTTAGATTACCAAACACGAAAAAAGAGATGACCAAACGTTCTGTTTTCTACAACGGACTGAAGATGTATAATAACCTGCCACTGAACATCAAAGACAGTTCGAACCTAAATGTCTTTAAGAAACTGACAATACAATATGTTAAACAGTCAACCTGAAACAATGACCAATCCTAAAAAGGATCATATGGATGTGATGAAGATCTGAAGAAGTATCAGATAAAAATAAAATGTACGGTGATGGACATACGCGGGAGTGAGACAAACAAGTCGTACAGAAATTGATCGAATAATGTAAACATAATTATCCAGAGGATAAATAGTCCCTCCCACTTCTAAAGAAGCGTATGGGGTGGAGGAAGGACCCAAATGGGCCTTTGGGACCATCACAAAAAAAAAAATCCCGGATATTCGAAAATGGGCATGAATTTGGTTAAGATAGTGCTGCCATCTATGGCTTAAAACTAGAGAAATAGTGTTTGACTATTAAAAATTATTAGTATTTTTGAATTCCAACCTGCTTTTTGGATTCAGACTCAGCCCCAAATCTATGTTTCATCATTTTGCATCATACTTATGAATGTTAATGAAGAAATCAAGCAGTTTTATAAAGTTTGATAGCTCAAATGTCAAATTCCTTAACGCTAGAGGAGCATCTCTTAAAACCCCCTTTTAATACCTTTCCAAACCTTTGGAATTCTGGAAAACTCTTTAAAATGCAGTTATCTATTCAAATAATTCGTAGAAGCATTATTGTTCACTTTTACACAGTAAACTTTTAAAAATAATCTTGTTTTTGTTGAAAAACTCAAGTGGTGCTATTCTTATTTCGCACCCTTTTTTCACACTTTTGGTCCTCAACGCCAATTGCTACGTCCAAAACAAGTGAACTTATGCTTGATTTATCCGTTAAGCAATTTAGAACAAACTGTGGAAGAAAATTTTCGTAATTTTCAATCATTCATATTTTTACAAGCAAAACACATAGTGGTGCTATTTTTATTTCGCTCACTGTATATGTTTGTATGCACCTTATACAAATCCACACCGCTTAACCGATCAGCCTGAAATTTGTCACAGTTATGTGTTTGGACCATGGTAAGGTTTTAGTAATAGTTTTGAGCCCCTCCCACCTGAGAAAAGGGACCCTCCCATACAACATTCGTTTTTATTCACACGAACCAAAAGTCATGGCACCCATTTGCCAACCGATTTTCGTTTCCCTTGGCGGGTTTGTTTTCACCATCACCAAGGGATGGGCATTAGAAACGCAAACGACCATCCAGAGTTCGCGTGTACTGGATAGCTAATCAAAGCCTGCTGATGATAGAAAAATTCATTGCAAAATTTTTGGCGGGCTTTTTTCTTTCTACTGTTCGTAGCACGGGTCACAAGCACGTGGTTCTTGGATGAAATAATGAGCCTACATTATGGATGAAAAAATACCACTCGCATGTTACGAATATATTGATGAAAACAATGGTTTTCAAAGTGGTGCTTACTGCTCCTGGAGGGTATTGAGAGTCTACAAGAATACGCAGTATGTAATGTCAATGCAATGATTCATCTTCATAATGAATTGACTTCTTCTGCTGAATAGCTATTTGAACGGAATGCTGAAAACTAATGACCGTTTTTCATAAATTCCAGCTTCTAAAAACCTACCATTTTTATATTATTGGAAATCCTCATAGAGAAAGAAGAAGTTTTCGAATTCAGAGTTATAAGCTGAAGACTGCGAATTCATAGCTTTGATAGCCGTCAAGGAATGTAAATGGGGGGTAAAAAATTTTACATGCATTATCTGGAAAAAAAACAAATCCAACGCATGAAACTTTATGTAATAAAATCTGAGGTTTTAAATTTATACCATTCAATTTCATTGGTAAAAATTCATTTAAAAAAACCTAAATCGAATGATACCTAAGAGATGTTAAATTGACAACTCTTCAAGTCTTTTCAATAATGAATGGGATAATTGTGTCCAAGAGTAGACAAATTGAAATATATCTCAGATTTTTCATACCATGATCAAATGAAATCTTATGTTTTGAATTTGTCTTGGAACATCTTCATACCTGAACATGATCACATTTTCAAAGGTAATGGGAAGTATTATAGAAACATGAAGTGCGGACAAGCGGAAATTGCGAGTTCAAGTTCTTTACGGTGAGCCGATGAATGTTTTTCGAGAAATTTTTATATTTACGGCTTATGTTCTCATGTTTCTCTAATATTTCCCATCACCTTTGAAAGTTATAAAATGAACGTTTTTGGTTCCTAGATGATTTGTGTTTGATAACTTCAAAAAACTTTTAGTGGATCTTTCAACATTCAGGAAAAGTATTGTAAAACAGTGTGAAATTAAACTGCGAAAAGAAGGACACATACAATTGGAGACATTCAAAGTGAGTCTTCAACAAGGTTCAGAAGTCTATTTAGAAATTTCTAAGTAAATCAAACGTGAATATACTATTGTACGGGGAGATCATCTATGTATCTTGAAATGTAGTATAGACTCCAGTAGAGATTTTCGTTAGATGGGAAAGAGGAAAGATAAAAAATAAGAGTTTTAATATTTGAAGATAAAAAATAAGGCCAAATCTATTAAATCTTCATAAAAAAAAGGGTGGGTAAAATTGTTATTCGTGATAGGATGAATAAGCAAACATTGGAAATTGTCACCTCATAACTATGAGTTTTTCAATATTATGAAAACGATAAACGCAATTAATAATCTCAATGAAAGCTTTAAAAAGATTTACAAAATTTACAAAGTTAATTTGACCAAACATGGGTCAAATTTTTTATTATTATGAATACAAAGCTTCTATAATTTCTAGAAGTCAACGACTCATTTTGATTTATATTTTAAATGAACCCAAGCCAGGTCGGGTTAAATCAGCTAGTATGTTCCATAAATGTACTCTGTTTCGATCGAGCAATATGCGTACTTTTCTTTTTGTGAAATTTAACGAAATGTATTTTATTTTTAGAAGACAGAAAATTTAATTCAGTCAATTAAGTTTGTGTTCCTCATCTTATACAAGAAATACCAAAGAAATAAAACTAGAATAAATTACTTTAATATCCTTTTATCATCAATGTTCCCTTACTTCGCAATAAAAAGTGAGTGCGATGAGCGCCTTTGTGTATGCAATAAATCCTCAAACACTTACCAATATGCTCAAAAGCAACTTGCTAACATTCGTACAAAAATTTTAAATAGAGCTTGTTCAAAATAAATATGCACGTAGAACTCTTTTTAAAAAGCTGTAGTTTATTAGGTTTGTAATCATTTCTATCCCTTCGAATAGTCGAGCTAGAAATATTTAACCTGTGGCTGTTCACTTTTAAGAATAAAAAAAAATCCAATTGTCCATACAAGTCAAATAACTTCCGAAAATTAGCAGTATTTCAATGATCTAAATATCTCGTTTTTTGTATAATATAACGTTTCTTATATCTCTTTTTGAAAAAATTATCGCAATGTACTATTTTTGACAGGATATGGTAACCCTTGCATAAATTTATCCGTACATAGTTTCGATAATTTGGAAAAATAGCATATATGAATACATTTGTTGAATATACAGCCTGAAAGCTTATGATTTGTTAAAGTTTTTGTAACTTCATCCAAATGTTCATATCAAAGGACGAATGAGTGTATGTTTCCAAATAAAAAATATCTAAGAGTTTTTTTTTTAAATATGTTTATTCTCATTAGTAAAGTTCTATTAATTTAAAAATAATGTTTCCATGAGCAAAAGCAATTACGTTTGTCTAACAGGTAGATCAAATTTATGTTGGTACATTTTACCAATATACATTTGTGATACACTTCACAAATATATTGCCATACCGTTTCCCACATTGCTGAAAATCAAACCACAACCAAAAGGGAATTAGTATCTAACCCAAGCGTCGATTTCGGTTCTGGTTGATTAATTGGCAGATTTCCAGCATCATCGAGCTACAGACCTACATCGACACAGACACAGCTAGCAAGCTAACCATATCCCCTTGAGCGTTTGCCAAAGTTGTTCTTTGAACGTCTGGGGCTGAGGCCGAGGAAAAAAAACCCGGAAGACATCTAGGGAAACGAGTTTGCCCGCACGCTAAATTGGAACGTAACACGCCTACGCCTTAGAATGTTCACTAACAGAACTTCTTCCGAATGATTTTACGCATTCACACTTCCGGCGAACACGGTTAACTTCTGATTATGTCTTTAACTCAACTTTGGTTATTGTTGTTTGGGGGTTTCCACAGGTAGAATTGAGCATAGAAACTTCACAACGAAATGTAGTTCATTAACTTTTTATACTCCTGAGAGATGTGTGTAGAAGTAACGTATGTGGATGCAGTAGAAGGAATGCTTTTTTTCGTGGAAAATTAGCAATTTAAAGAGATCATCTTGGTTTTATGATATCAAAAATATTTTGTATTGAAGTATCAGTTGGTATCGCAACATCATGCAACATTCTGAGCTTTAATCTAGTGTTTGGGTTTCTGAATAAGGCATTTTCAAAGGCACCTTTAGATTTCATATCATCATTTCAATTCTTTTTAGGCTATCTCGGAAAAACTGATAGAGAATTCATATTTTGATGGTTTTTTAAACATTTGTTTTTCATTGGAAGTTTTTTTTATATTTTTTATTTGTGATGATCTTACGTATAATTTGCGTGATTTTATGTTTTTTTCAGGTTCAAATTATTCATGATTTTTCAATATTAGCCTCAAATAATTCAAAAGAAATATTCTTTTGAATGAGAAATCTGAAATTAAAATTCTAAATGTAAAAATCTAAAAAAAAACTTAAAAAATTTCTAAAGTGGTTGATTTGTTTGTCTTACATTTTCCCCCAAAAATTCTCCGATTTTCACTAAACTCACACCCACCCTGTCGCTGGATTGGGAAAAATTTTCAAAGCAAGTGAAAGTTCCGCCTTATGTTGTGTCAATAACTGGCGCGTGTAGTTTCGCTCTCGTCTGGCTGACTGGCTCGTGACGATGATTTTAGGTAGCGGTTGCTCGAAACTTGCGAAGATAGCGAGATAGGTGGTGGTTTAACTGGCAAATGTTGTTCATTTCGCCGCAATTCAAACCCGGAAGCCGTAATCGTCGAAAATGGCAACGTTCTTCGATACAGTACAGCCGAAAGCTGGAGGGCCTAATCGGTGTGATGGCAGGAGGAAGCATTAATATTTAACCAGTCTCGAGAACTTCCCTTCAACCTATCGAGATTGACTGGGGTAGGTAGGCTTGAGATAGACAGCAGCAGCCATACCAACTCGGTTGCTCATATACGCTTTTGGCGAATATTGCGTTAGTACGCATTTCTGTCAAGCATTTTAATATACGCGAAGATGTATTACGGCTAACAAACTCTTGGCGTTTTCTGGGAAAGTCATCAGCAATGTGCTTCTTCATTGATTGATGACTTCATTCAAGAAATCTATTGCAGAACCTGACATAAATCGATCGAAGTTAGAATTGATTGATAATGGTTTTAATTTCATTCACTTAAAAAAATTGTATTTATTGAAATTTTCAATTTATTTTTTATTTATTATTTATTGGGAATCCTTCCTAAAAGGGAGTGAATCGAGGCAGTTTTCTAACTAATATCGAGTTTAGCTTTTTCAGCATAGGACTGTGCATTTTGTGGAGCTCAACCAAACTAAATCTAATTTTTAAAAATAGTACAAAAATGTTTACTAGGTATGAGTTTTTAAACAACTGTTTTCATTCACTCTTCCAGTGGGACGATCACTTTTTTCATCATCCGCGTTCTCAATATATATTGCCTAACTCCAGGGGCAAAAATATCATAGTTGTTAAAATAAATAACTACATTTCCATCGATAGCTGAAAGCCAACTTCTTCTGTGATTCGAAAATTTTTGAGGTCCTTGGAGCCATAGGGTTATGAGTGACAAAATTGAAAAAAAACCTAAGATAAGCGTCTATTCCAGAAGTGAGCAACCTTTGAAGCAACGGGCTAATTTGAATTTGATTTTTTTGGGCGGCCGCACTCAAAGCAATATTTATTTATAGTTAGCAGAGCTTAACGTCAATTTTCATAACGTCAAACTTTTAACGAAAACAAAACTGAAAAAGGGAAGATAAAACAACTTCATGTGTTAAACGAAAATTCAAAGTTGGATTATACCCGCCGGTACACAACTAAATTTTGATCATTTTTTAATAATTTAAATTTTTTTATCGATTTGAATTTTTTTCGCAAATATTCATTATTTCTAATAGAATAATTTTTGCTTTTCCCTATTATCAAAAAGAAAATTTTTTGAAGTTCCTTCTATGGTTCGTAAAAAGTTTTGAACCATTTTCTAGTAAAAAACCTTTTTTGTCAGAACTGATAGTACAATTTGTCATCACTTCAATTTAAAAGTCTCATGAAAATAAATCAAACAATAACTTTTTTTTAAATCACAGTCTTCGCAGCATTGATTTGGGCGTTGAATCTTCATAGAAATAAACCCCTTTCTCTTTATTTTTGAGCTCCCCGCCCCTGAAAGTATTTTGAAGCAAGTTTGTTCCGAAATATAACGAAAATTGGTAGATCGGAGCCGTTTCTCAGCCCCCTTATAGGCTCTCAATTCTCCCCTGGACGCGGTAGGGACCATTGAACTGACAGAACCACTGCACTAAGTGATGTATTAATTACCCCTTACCAACCCTAACGTGATTTCAGAAAGTAGTGTTTTTCATCGGAATATAAAAAAATTGTAAT
>NW_026597139.1:0-12824 GCF_029784155.1 Uranotaenia lowii | reverse complement strand
CGTTTACCAATAAAACTACGAAAATGTATGGCGTTGTGCAAAAGGATAATAAAATTAATTGCGGCTATTCGAAACTTGAACATTTCCTTAATTTGCAATTTTTGGCTCTTCTGTCTCAAAAGGTTGCCGACCGCTGCCCTAAACCAATAAAAATTCATAGGTTGAACCTTCAAAACACTCTTCATGTTGGTTCTCCCGACTCAACGAATAGTTCATAAATTGAACCTCCAAAATACTTTTCATGTTGGTCCTCCCGTTTCAACGGGAATATTCATCAAGTGAACCCACAGAATACTCCTCATGTTAGCCCTGTCAATCTAACGAAAATTTTCAAAGTGAACCTTCAGATCACTCTTCATGTTGATTCTCCCGATCCAACGAAAATTCACAAAGTTAACCTTTAAAACACTCCTCTGTTGGTCCTCCCAATCCAATGAAATTGTTTGAAGTGAACCTTCAGAACACTCTTCATGTTGATCCTCCTAAAGCAACGAAAATTCATAAAGTCAAAACACTCTTCATGTTGGTCTTCCCAACCCACAAAAAACTATATAGTAAACCTTCAAAATACTCTTCATGTAGGTCTTCCCGATCCAACGAAAATTCATCAAGTGAACCTACAAAACACTCTTCATGTTGGTTCTCCCGATTCACATAATAACTCACGTAAACTTTTGTTGTTTTGTTCAAGATAAGGTATCTTCTCTGAATAGAGTGTATATTAGACTGCCTCAAATTTGTATGGGAAATTTAAAACCTGTGAAATGTCAAACGCTGCAGGCCTAAATTGATCCTGGGCCTAGTACAAGTTCTCATGTCAAATTTGGGCCAGATCGGACCACGGGAAGGGGTCGCTCAACGAGCCTGAAGTTTGTATGGGATTTTGAGACATTTTGTTCGAGAGGAACATGAAAAACCAGTTTTTCGTCAATAACTTTTGTCTCCTTCGACCGATTTCTTCCAAAAAGGGGTTTTCTTAAAGCCTAGATTATGACAAATATTTCATCCGAAGATTTCATTTCAATTAAAGTTAAGATAAAAAAGTTATTAAGCTTCAAAAATTGGCTAACTTTTTTAAGGGTGACATTCATCACTGTTTTAATGAGGCGATTGAATGTCCGACCAGAACACTCAATGTGAAATACATGCCGTTTCGTCAAATAATGACCGATTTTAACCATTGATGTTGCGCTCGATTGCAATTTTTGGTGTTTTCTAATATTTGAGTTTGGATGATATTCACTTGATAGTTCGAAAAGAAGTAAAGGGCGGAAAAATGCTTGACAATTTAAAAGAAAAATTGCATAATCACAGGGGCTTAGGAACGTGACTGGACGATTTGTGATACCAATAAAAAGATTCACCCTCATTCTCTATCAAAAGAAAGCTACAGCTAATATAATAAAAACGTGAGAAAAATGTAAAAGGACCTCTGTTCGAAAAATTATCATTTTATTGGCATCATAAAGCCTTGGTCCATGTGTTTTTCGATCTAAAAAAAATTGTTGGCAGTTGAGTCGCCCAAAGGTGGAAATATGTACAAAAGACAGCCCCAAATTTGTATGGGAAATTCAAAACCTGTGAAATGTTATGCGCTGCAGGCTAAAATTGATTCTAGTCCTAGTACAAGATCTCATGCCAAATTTGGGCCAGATCGGATGACGGGAAAAGGTTGCTCAACGAGCTTGAAGTTTGTATGGGATTTCGAGACATTTGGCTCGGAAGAAACATGAAAAACCTGTTGTCATCAATAACTTTGGTTCTCGTTGGCCGATTTTTTCAAAAACGGGTTTTCTCAAAGGATGATATTCATCACTGTCAATGAGTCGGGGCGGTCGAACATATTGACGCCTCATTAACAGTAATGAACCTACCACCGTTAAAAAGTTAGCCCACTTTTGAAGCCTAATAACTTTTTTATCTTAACTCTAATCGAAATGCAGTCCTCGGATGAAATATTTGTCATAATTTAGGCTTTTAGAAAAATTGTTTTTGAAAGAAATCGGCCGACGGGAACCAAAGTTATTGGAGTTATTGGTTTTTTTATTGGCATCACAAATCGTCCAGTCATGTTCCTAAGCCCCTGTGGTTATGCAATTTTTCTTTTAAATTGTCAAGCAATTTTCCGCCCCTACTTCTTTCCGAACTATCAAGTGAATATCATCCAAACTCAAATATTAGAAAAACATCAAAAATTGCAATCGAGCGCATCATCAATGGTTAAAATCGGTCATTATTTGACATTTCACATTGAGTGTTCTGGTCGGACATTTAGTCGCCTCATTAAAACAGTGATGAATGTCACCCTTAAAAAAGTTAGCCAATTTTTGAAGCTTAATAATTTTTTTATGTTAACTTTAATTGAAATGAAATCTTCGGATGAAATATTTGTCATAATTTAGGCTTTAAGAAAACCCGTTTTTGAAAGAAATCGGTCGAAGGAGACAAAAGTTATTGACGAAAAACTGGTTTTTCATGTTCCTCTCGAACAAAATGTCTCAAAATCCCATACAAACTTCAGGCTCGTTGAGCGACCCCTTCCCGTGGTCCGATCTGGCCCAAATTTGGCATGAGAACTTGTACTAGACCCAGGATCAATTTTAGCCTGCAGCGTATAACTTTTTCAAAAGTCGGGTCATTTGGGGCAGTCTAGTGTATATTTAATTTAACAAAAATGAAAACTTAAATCAGTTTACAGTTTTTAATAAAAAATAAACTGAATATATAATTCTGCCTTTTCTTCAACCAAAAGTTTGATTTGTATTTAACAAAATTGGCATTCAAACACAAATCGTTTTAAAAGGAGTTATCACGCGACTGACTTTATTTCTTCACGAAAGGATACGGTACAGATTATAAGTTAGTTATTTAACTTGGAACATCGTTTATTTGATAAACTCTGTGATTCAAGTTCTAAAATCAGAAGAATTCTTATTGTAATTTTCAAAAGAAACGTCTTACGAACCACTGTTTTGAGTTCAGTTTTGAGAAATAAACATAGAGTGATTATGATAACTAAATTCTAAGTTTGAATTTTAATTCATGTGTCCAACACTCCGACCTACAACAAATACCGAGCGCCTTATGTTTCACAAATAAAATAAATTAAATTCAATGTTTTGAAAACTAATCAATATTTTTGGTGACATTGCCTGCTCACCCTGTTTCACTTGAAATCACTTTCACACTCATTTTCACACTCAAATCTCTTTCAATTGGAATCATAACATGATAATTAAAATATATTCAAAAAAAATCCCACTGTCCGGGTTCCTGGTTAACCTTTTTCATGATTATTTATTTTTCCTTAAAAATCATTTTTAACAGTTGGAAATGATGAGTACATCAAAAAAAAATTGAAATAAAATCAGATTTTTCACTTTTTCCATACATTAATTGTTGCAAATTTGTTACTTTATGAAACGAAGGATTAATATTTATTCTAAGCTGTTATCCATATCTACTTCTGGCTAACTAAAATATATTTTACAACACATAGGAGCTTCCGATTTAGGCGTTTTTAGCATCCGGAAGCTTTAATATTTCCAACACCTAGTATAATCGATGACACCATGTTATGGTTGTTGGTACAATTCATCCAATCGTTCTGTATCTTGTAACCATTTAAGAAAGCCCTCTCGATGGGCCTTCTAAGCTTTCGAAACAAAACACCTCAATGGAGTTGGTGGTGGTTTGTGAATGTAACCAATCGAAAGCAATTAAACTGCATGGAGAACCCTTCGAAACCCCCACTTTGGTGCCATTCAGAGAGCTTGCTGCACCTAATAACCCCATTTGCTATGTGAAGCTTACGAGTGATTGTTTATCATTCCTAACGATCCTCTGCCTCTGGTCTGGAGCCGAAGCTTTCGTTTTATTTATTTTTCACAATCAACCAGTTTAACCGACAGTTCTTGAAAGGAAGGAAGGAAGAACGGGAGAAAAGCCAGCCGGAGGAATGTCTGCTAACATCTTTCGAACACTCACTCACGATGATGATGGTCAGCAATTTTCTTGGACCGGACAACCCCGGTCAATTGACGGAACCGGAGACGGCGCTCGATTCAGCTTTCTTGAGCCATTCTTCGACTAAGCGCAATCCGGTGAAGAAATTTGAGCTCAATATGAAAACGGGCAAGATGGATCAGAACGAATCACAGGGTGTTTCTTAAAAAAAAATCTACTAAAATGTCCTTTTTTTAAGAAAAATCAATTCGTTTTTTTGTACTTGATTTTGTCACTTTGTCAAAACCAGAAAGACACACTCAAATTTGATTTTTTCTACAGTAAACACCCTCTTCTAAGGGACGACACAAGAATGTGGTTATTTCATCACCAGAGCAAGTGATTGGAAAGGAATTCTTTTCCACCTCAGCTTTCCTTCGTTCGAAGCTCTGTGTCTTATGAAAAAGCATCTGTCAACAAATTTTTCTTACCAAGAATAGTTATATTCAAAGATCTTCAACATTCAAGAAACAAATTTTTATAGTTTTAAATAATATTTGATAATATTTGATAAGATATAAAAAAATCATTTCAAATTAAGATGATGTATATTAAACAAAAGCTCATGCTGATCAGTGTAATATTTCCAGAGAGATAGGACTGCTCCCTGTATGTTCTCAATCCTTGCGGCCAAGATAAGCCATGATGTTTCCGGTTTTATAGAATTTAATTAGTATTTAGCAGACTGCAGCAGCAAAGTCGTGGATGATGATTAGGTTGGGGGCGGAAAAATAACGACGATCTTCCCCGAGTTTATCGAAGTCAGCCAGCGCTCCAGCCAGCCAGAGTGGAATGCAATCAAAATTGTTTACTCAAAAGCATATTGATTGTTTAGCCATGCGATTTAGTCACACAGGGCGGAGATTATCGAGGCAACGGCAAATGATATTGAAAAATTTTATCAAAATCTTCAACTGAAAAACAAAATTGAATATTTCAAAAGATAGCAGCGTTTAAGTATTAATGTCAATATTGACAATTTTAACAAATTTGACAATTTTGACAATTTTGACAATTTTGACAATTTTGACAATTTTGACAATTTTGACAATTTTGACAATTTTGACAATTTTGACAATTTTGACAATTTTGACAATTTTGACAATTTTGACAATTTTGACAATTTTGACAATTTTGACAATTTTGACAATTTTGACAATTTTGACAATTTTGACAATTTTGACAATTTTGACAATTTTGACAATTTTGACAATTTTGACAATTTTGACAATTTTGACAATTTTGACAATTTTGACAATTTTGACAATTTTGACAATTTTGACAATTTTGACAATTTTGACAATTTTGACAATTTTGACAATTTTGACAATTTTGACAATTTTGACAATTTTGACAATTTTGACAATTTTGACAATTTTGACAATTTTGACAATTTTGACAATTTTGACAATTTTGACAATTTTGACAATTTTGACAATTTTGACAATTTTGACAATTTTGACAATTTTGACAATTTTGACAATTTTGACAATTTTGACAATTTTGACAATTTTGACAATTTTGACAATTTTGACAATTTTGACAATTTTGACAATTTTGACAATTTTGACAATTTTGACAATTTTGACAATTTTGACAATTTTGACAATTTTGACAATTTTGACAATTTTGACAATTTTGACAATTTTGACAATTTTGACAATTTTGACAATTTTGACAATTTTGACAATTTTGACAATTTTGACAATTTTGACAATTTTGACAATTTTGACAATTTTGACAATTTTGACAATTTTGACAATTTTGACAATTTTGACAATTTTGACAATTTTGACAATTTTGACAATTTTGACAATTTTGACAATTTTGACAATTTTGACAATTTTGACAATTTTGACAATTTTGACAATTTTGACAATTTTGACAATTTTGACAATTTTGACAGTTTTGACAATTTGACAATTTTGACAATTTCGACAATTTTGACAATTTTGACAATTTTGACCATTTTTGACAATTTTGCCAATTTTGACAATTTTGACAATTTTGACAATTTTGACAATTTTGACAATTTTGACAATTTTGACAATTTTGACAATTTTGACAATTTTGACAATTTTGACAATTTTGACAATTTTGACAATTTTGACAATTTTGACAATTTTGACAATTTTGACAATTTTGACAATTTTGACAATTTTGACAATTTTGACAATTTTGACAATTTTGACAATTTTGACAATTTTGACAATTTTGACAATTTTGACAATTTTGACAATTTTGACAATTTTGACAATTTTGACAATTTTGACAATTTTGACAATTTTGACAATTTTGACAATTTTGACAATTTTGACAATTTTGACAATTTTGACAATTTTGACAATTTTGACAATTTTGACAATTTTGACAATTTTGACAATTTTGACAATTTTGACAATTTTGACAATTTTGACAATTTTGACAATTTTGACAATTTTGACAATTTTGACAATTTTGACAATTTTGACAATTTTGACAATTTTGACAATTTTGACAATTTTGACAATTTTGACAATTTTGACAATTTTGACAATTTTGACAATTTTGACAATTTTGACAATTTTGACAATTTTGACAATTTTGACAATTTTGACAATTTTGACAATTTTGACAATTTTGACAATTTTGACAATTTTGACAATTTTGACAATTTTGACAATTTTGACAATTTTGACAATTTTGACAATTTTGAAAATTTGACAATTTTGACAATTTCGACAATTTTGACAATTTTGACAATTTTGACCATTTTTGACAATTTTGACAATTTTGACAATTTTGACAATTTTGACAATTTTGACAATTTTGACAATTTTGACAATTTTGACAATTTTGACAATTTTGACAATTTTGACAATTTTGAAAATTTTGACAATTTTGACAATTTTGACAATTTTGACAATTTTGACAATTTTGACAATTTTGACAATTTTGACAATTTTGACAATTTTGACAACTTTGACAATTTTGACAATTTTGACAATTTTGACAATTTTGACAATTTTGACAATTTTGACAATTTTGACAATTTTGACAATTTTGACAATTTTGACAATTTTGACAATTTTGACAATTTTGACAATTTTGACAATTTTGACAATTTTGACAATTTTGACAATTTTGACAATTTTGACAATTTTGACAATTTTAACAATTTTGACAATTTTGACAATTTCGACAATTTTGACAATTTTGACAATTTCGACAATTTTGACAATTTTGACAATTTTGACAATTTTGACAATTTTGACAATTTTGACAATTTTGACAATTTTGACAATTTTGACAATTTTGACAATTTTGACAATTTTGACAATTTTGACAATTTTGACAATTTTGACAATTTTGACAATTTTGACAATTTTGACAATTTTGACAATTTTGACAATTTTGACAATTTTGACAATTTTGACAATTTTGACAATTTTGACAATTTTGACAATTTTGACAATTTTGACAATTTTGACAATTTTGACAATTTTGACAATTTTGACAATTTTGACAATTTTGACAATTTTGACAATTTTGACAATTTTGACAATTTTGACAATTTTGACAATTTTGACAATTTTGACAATTTTGACAATTTTGACAATTTTGACAATTTTGACAATTTTGACAATTTTGACAATTTTGACCATTTTGACAATTTTGACAATTTTGACAATTTTGACAGTTTTGACATTTTTGACAATTTTGTCGACATTCTTTCTCATGATTGTCAGCGCTTGACAAGGTTTAATTTAGTTGATTCCAGGAACTGCCAAGCGTAAGCAACAGTTTCTGCTACGCTGAACACCGGAAAATGGTATCATTTTTTTCGTCGTTCAGTTTTAATTTTAATGAACACTCAATGAGGAGGAAACCGATATTTTGGTTAAAAAAAATGAAGTGAGAAGCGCCATTTACATGCAGGGGAAAATTTTCCAAGCATCAAACAGTGAACAGCTACCCAAGGATCAAAAGGTGTCAATTTTTGATCTTTTTTTAATGCTCCCTGCATGAACGCCACTCGACGACGACGCTTCATTTGTGGTCAAGTTGATACAGTTGAGAGGACGGGAGCAAGTTAATAAGAGCGGCAAACGTCGATAGTGGTTTGCATATCAATGACTCTGATTGATGCATATTTGTAATTAAGAGCATGAATTAATTAAACACTCGCAGCTTTTCGTCGACGAGAGGATAAAAATCTGATGACGGGACGGTCGAAAATGATTCGATGGCCTGATGTTGTTGAGATTATTGTAGAGAGGAAAATTTTCGACAAAGTGGCAGGCGCGATCTCTGATCATACAACACTCTTAAATTCATCACAGCCCCGTGACAGAATTTTTCGCGTTACCTGATTATCATATCCAGACCAGAGACGTAAATCTTTAAATTAGCTCTTCCGAAATTCAAAGGCAATCAACGAAAAATAAAATTGATAACAAAGCCAAAATTCTTTTTTCGACCCATTATTATTTTTTAATAATTGGGGATTTATTTCTTATTGGGTAATTTCAGCCTCATCGATTTGGTCCCCTCAAAATTGGTTATTAAGCTTCTTATGGTTTTTTAACTATTTTCGTCTCATAATGAGAAATGGAGTTCAAAAAGAAACGTCAATCTTCATCGTTATAGCCGATTAAATTTATCGTTTTAAACGACCTTGTTATTTTTTTTTGTTCATTCATCATTTTCTGTTTGTGTATTCTTGTTCCTAGTGGAACCAATCGAAAATATTGCACTGATTTAATGAATTTGCTCGCCTCGCCGTAAAGCAATTTACTATTATTCCGCATTATCTCTTCATCTGTGAATTCCTCTTAAAATAATGTTTTTTTTGTTGCTGCACTCCCCCGTTGGTCAATCAGAGATTCATTCTTAAAAGTTGTTTTTTCCTGCTGCAGCCAGTTGCATCCAATTTCGGTGCAACGTTTTTTCCCCCTGGAGGCAAGTGATTCCATAATCTCGCTTGGTTTACGTTTAATCTTCCTATTTTAACAGATTTCAGTGCACCATAAATCATTGGCCCCCATGGCAGCCGTCGTGTTTTTCGACCGTTTATTTTGTTGTTATTGCTGCTTTGTTTTGTGCTGCTTTTGGTTTTCCTCTCGGAAAAGCTGAACCAGCAACAGCAACGGAGATGAAGTACTTCGAAATGAATTCGGCGCGAGGATGGGTTTTTGCTTCCCAAGTCCCGCCCTTCTGAAGAAAATTGAAATGAAAACTAATGAAAGTAGAGTATTTTTGAAATAACGAGTCTCTTTACAGATTCTCTCCGGAAGATACGTTACGCCGAATTCCCGAGTTGGGTGGGCGGATTGGAGCTGCTTGGAATGTTTCGTTGTTGTTTCACATGAAAACCAGGAAAAACTGTTGTTACAGTTATGCTGTAAATATCTTCGGAAAGAAAAAGGGATTCTCTGGTATCGAAAGATGAAAAACAAAAATTCCATTTAATATTTCATTCAAACTATTTTGTTCTGAACTAATTGAACCAGATATCATAAGATTATAGAAATTCCTACAAGTTGGAAAAAAAATCCGGAAACACATATGGCATTCAGAGCGTTGTTTGTTTCTACTTCATTTTGGTTTTTTGTAAAATCCGTCTACAATTTTCAAAATCCATCTAAACTATCTCCTTAAAACTCACCTCACTAGGACCGAAACGTGTTTCCATTTTCAGCTTCAACACCGGTTTGAAAGCACATTTTCTTTATCCGGTGCAGCATCAGAAAACAATCTGCCGGCTGCTTGCCTGGTTTATAACACAGATCTCAAGACTCAAGTTTTGCTGTGAAAACAACAGTCAGAGCTAATTGGGATAGGGAAGGTAGGACCCGAGTCATGTCAATTTGTCTGGAAACATAAATCAACCTAGGGTTTTGAGAGAACGATGAGACAAGTATTCCGTTTCACCTCCGCCATCACTGGTGTTGTCGTTGTGAGGTGCTCAATGTTTGGATATGTCAGGGGATGAGATGATAAAAGATGGTCTTCCTTTTCGACGATTTACGATGCAAGTTACAAAGCTTTAGGTTTGCAGCAAAATGGAGGAACTTTGAACTTTTGCTGTCGTTGGCAATTGCATTTCTGAGCTATCGCCAGCTTCAAATGTTGCTTTTCTAGATATAGATAATTTTAACTGATATTTTAAAGCTTTTGAATTAAGTCCTTATTAGATAAAGGTTAAAATATGATTGGCAAATATGTAAACTATTTTTTTAAAAGAGATTTAAATTTTCCATAATTTACTATAGAACCTAAAAATACCAATTTCTGCTGTTTACGTTCATGGGCATGCATAATATGTTATGCTATTTCAGGTTATGTTTTCTCTTTGACATCGATGTTGGATATAAATGATGATTGATGAATTAATGTATCTAACAAAACTTAATTTCAACTGTTTCGAAGCTTTTACTCTATGACGTGACACATTGACTGAATATTTACTTTACTTGATTAACGATCTATGGAAACAAGTTCAATCCTTTGACCGGTTGCTCATTATATCTCCGAATGATTGTTCAACACAAAACGCATTGATAGCGGTGAGCTTCTCATTCATTATTCCATCGTCATTTTTGTGTGAATTAAACTGTTAAGAATAGACAGTGACTGGCGTGTAATGGAAATCCGTGAAATACGTCAATTTATCGTGAAGAAGATTTTCAAAAAGTCTTACTCTCACTGCAATCCTCAATCTCGCTTTTTTTAGGATAAGGAGGGGTTTGATTTTAAAAATTTTCAAAAATCGGCAAATAAAAACAATGTTAAAATAAGGTTGCTAGATTGCCTGGTTATATCCGGGTTTGCCCGGATATTTGATACAAAATTTAGGAAATCCGGATCTGAATGAAAAATGCCCAGATTTATTCATTTCGTGCGATTTAAAATCTGTTGATGAATTTGGACAAAAGATTTTTTAATTTTTTTTCTTGATTTATGTTGAGTAATTTCTGGGATTTGACAAAACTTGCCCGAATATTGCCCGGGATTTGGTCGTCAATTTTGTAATTAAATACCCGGATTTTGCAAATTTTTATAAAAAATTGCCCGGAATTGTACGGCTCGGAAACGTGCTGAACAATATCTGGCTACCTTATTTTAATATCCAGAAATAAAAAGGTGAATATTGAAAAAAAAAAAGACATAAACCGTCTTAGCCGATTTAGGCTTTACAAACTGAATAAATGACGTGGATAACTGAAAAATAACATTTAACACCCAGTACCGAGATGGGAATCCCATGCCATCAGTGGACCAGCGATTACCGTCTTACCACGCTAACCACTCGACCACCGAGACGTACAAAAGAATATTGAAAAGGTAAAGGAATGGGTTGGAGGTGCTTTACACTACCCCCTCTTCTGAAATTTTATCTCATTGAAATAAATCAGAGGCATTTTTAAAAACTAAAAAATAGAAAAAATAAAAACTTTTTTAACTCATTTTCTATTTAAACTTATTTCGTTAAGCATTTAAACAATATTTAAATATTAATAGAAGAATGGTTTTCGTTTTTGTATACCAAGGAGTAGAAAAACGACTTATGAGCTCAAGTGAATCTGTCGTTATGAATGTCATCCAATAGTGTTAAACTAAGGTTTGCCAGAATTTTTTTCACTCCCATCCGGGCCTAGCAATTCCGGGCATTTTTTCAAAAAAAAACCTGGCAAAATCCGGGCATGGATTTCAATTTTTCAAATCCAAAAACCGGGCAAAAACCGGGCAAAATTGAGGTGTTATTATATATATTAGCAAAGAAAAAATGCAAAAAAATGAAATTAATATTTTATTAATGTAATTGCAGACTCCCAACAACTTTTTTGGAACTCTTAAATATTTGAAGGTTTATAGAAGTAAATCAGCGAAATTATTTGAAATAACCGTTGAAAATTTCCATACCGTTAATCGATTTTGCTGAAACTTACTCAAAAACTTGTTTTTTTTGGTTTCTTTGTGAAAATTGTGAAAAAATCCGGGCAATATCCGGACTTTTTTCACGATATCCGGGCAACCGGGCCGGGCCGGACTTTCTTAAAATTTTGCATCAAATATCCGGGCAAACCCGGATAAAACCGGGCAATCTGGCAAGCTTATGTTAAACACTTTTTGTTGAAGGAGAGAAAATTTCCAATTATTTATGTTTCCTGGGCTTTTTCATGTTAACACGATATTAAATTACGAAATTTTTGAATTTCATTTGCATTATTGCACTGTTTTAGTGACTGTTTCTGGAAAATTTTGGCCTTCTGAATTCGAATCATTTGTCAAATTTTGTCTATCAGCTTTTGTTCCAGTAATATGGCGCGTGAAAATGTGAAATATCGATTTTGAGTAAAACCGATCAATGATATCTGATCTGATATCTGATTCTATCACGGCTTCAGATTTTAAATAGGTGATCTTGTTTCAAAGATACAACGCTTTGACAAAAAAAAATCTTCATTTTTCATAAATTTGAATAGACAACATCAAAACAATTTCTGACATCACTCAAGAAAGTTTTTGAGTTTGCATAAGCCCCGATATAATTCAAAGTTAGCTCTAAAGTTATCTGTACGGTACCAATGTACCTCAGAAAAATGTAAATTTTGATGACTTTTATAATATTTCTGATCATGGCCGTAGGAACGGGGGGAGGAGGGGTTTGGGGGTAACCCCCCCCCCCATGTGGATCCAGAAAAGCAAGCGAGGTGTTCTACTTTATACTCAAACTTTTAAATTCTAATTCAAGTTTTGATGATTGAGTAAGGTTATTCAAGATTAACAATCTTTACTCAGATGCCAAACTCTTGAAAACTAATCCTAGCTTCAGA
>NW_026597138.1:0-12842 GCF_029784155.1 Uranotaenia lowii | reverse complement strand
AAAGTATCCTAAAATTCATTGATAACATTTGGGGATCTAATTGACAACTTTTACCAACCTTCTGAATCCGAAACCAAACTCATTCAAATTGATTCCAAAACTTTGTAGCAATATATTCACCACATTTCCAACCCAAACAGATGCTAAAAGTATCCTAAAATTCATTGATAACATTTGGGGATCTAATTGACAACTTTTACCAACCTTCTGAATCGAAACAAATCATTCAAATTGATTCCAAAACTTGTAGCAATATATTCACCACATTTCCAACCCAAACAGATGCTAAAAGTATCCTAAAATTCATTGATAACATTTGGGGATCTAATTGACAACTTTTACCAACCTTCTGAATCGAAACCAAATCATTCAAATTGATTCCAAAACTTGTAGCAATATATTCACCACATTTCCAACCCAAACAGATGCTAAAAGTATCCTAAAATTCATTGATAACATTTGGGGATCTAATTGACAACTTTTACCAACCTTCTGAATCGAAACCAAATCATTCAAATTGATTCCAAAACTTGTAGCAATATATTCACCACATTTCCAACCCAAACAGATGCTAAAAGTATCCTAAAATTCATTGATAACATTTGGGGATCTAATTGACAACTTTTACCAACCTTCTGAATCGAAACCAAATCATTCAAATTGATTCCAAAACTTGTAGCAATATATTCACCACATTTCCAACCCAAACAGATGCTAAAAGTATCCTAAAATTCATTGATAACATTTGGGGATCTAATTGACAACTTTTACCAACCTTCTGAATCGAAACCAAATCATTCAAATTGATTCCAAAACTTGTAGCAATATATTCACCACATTTCCAACCCAAACAGATGCTAAAAGTATCCTAAAATTCATTGATAACATTTGGGGATCTAATTGACAACTTTTACCAACCTTCTGAATCGAAACCAAATCATTCAAATTGATTCCAAAACTTGTAGCAATATATTCACCACATTTCCAACCCAAACAGATGCTAAAAGTATCCTAAAATTCATTGATAACATTTGGGGATCTAATTGACAACTTTTACCAACCTTCTGAATCGAAACCAAATCATTCAAATTGATTCCAAAACTTGTAGCAATATATTCACCACATTTCCAACCCAAACAGATGCTAAAAGTATCCTAAAATTCATTGATAACATTTGGGGATCTAATTGACAACTTTTACCAACCTTCTGAATCGAAACCAAATCATTCAAATTGATTCCAAAACTTGTAGCAATATATTCACCACATTTCCAACCCAAACAGATGCTAAAAGTATCCTAAAATTCATTGATAACATTTGGGGATCTAATTGACAACTTTTACCAACCTTCTGAATCGAAACCAAATCATTCAAATTGATTCCAAAACTTGTAGCAATATATTCACCACATTTCCAACCCAAACAGATGCTAAAAGTATCCTAAAATTCATTGATAACATTTGGGGATCTAATTGACAACTTTTACCAACCTTCTGAATCGAAACCAAATCATTCAAATTGATTCCAAAACTTGTAGCAATATATTCACCACATTTCCAACCCAAACAGATGCTAAAAGTATCCTAAAATTCATTGATAACATTTGGGGATCTAATTGACAACTTTTACCAACCTTCTGAATCGAAACCAAATCATTCAAATTGATTCCAAAACTTGTAGCAATATATTCACCACATTTCCAACCCAAACAGATGCTAAAAGTATCCTAAAATTCATTGATAACATTTGGGGATCTAATTGACAACTTTTACCAACCTTCTGAATCGAAACCAAATCATTCAAATTGATTCCAAAACTTGTAGCAATATATTCACCACATTTCCAACCCAAACAGATGCTAAAAGTATCCTAAAATTCATTGATAACATTTGGGGATCTAATTGACAACTTTTACCAACCTTCTGAATCGAAACCAAATCATTCAAATTGATTCCAAAACTTGTAGCAATATATTCACCACATTTCCAACCCAAACAGATGCTAAAAGTATCCTAAAATTCATTGATAACATTTGGGGATCTAATTGACAACTTTTTACCAACCTTCTGAATCGAAACCAAATCATTCAAATTGATTCCAAAACTTGTAGCAATATATTCACCACATTTCCAACCCAAACAGATGCTAAAAGTATCCTAAAATTCATTGATAACATTTGGGGATCTAATTGACAACTTTTACCAACCTTCTGAATCGAAACCAAATCATTCAAATTGATTCCAAAACTTGTAGCAATATATTCACCACATTTCCAACCAAACAGATGCTAAAAGTATCCTAAAATTCATTGATAACATTTGGGGATCTAATTGACAACTTTTACCAACCTTCTGAATCGAAACCAAATCATTCAAATTGATTCCAAAACTTGTAGCAATATATTCACCACATTTCCAACCCAAACAGATGCTAAAAGTATCCTAAAATTCATTGATAACATTTGGGGATCTAATTGACAACTTTTACCAACCTTCTGAATCGAAACCAAATCATTCAAATTGATTCCAAAACTTGTAGCAATATATTCACCACATTTCCAACCCAAACAGATGCTAAAAGTATCCTAAAATTCATTGATAACATTTGGGGATCTAATTGACAACTTTTACCAACCTTCTGAATCGAAACCAAATCATTCAAATTGATTCCAAAACTTGTAGCAATATATTCACCACATTTCCAACCCAAACAGATGCTAAAAGTATCCTAAAATTCATTGATAACATTTGGGGATCTAATTGACAACTTTTACCAACCTTCTGAATCGAAACCAAATCATTCAAATTGATTCCAAAACTTGTAGCAATATATTCACCACATTTCCAACCCAAACAGATGCTAAAAGTATCCTAAAATTCATTGATAACATTTGGGGATCTAATTGACAACTTTTACCAACCTTCTGAATCGAAACCAAATCATTCAAATTGATTCCAAAACTTGTAGCAATATATTCACCACATTTCCAACCCAAACAGATGCTAAAAGTATCCTAAAATTCATTGATAACATTTGGGGATCTAATTGACAACTTTTACCAACCTTCTGAATCGAAACCAAATCATTCAAATTGATTCCAAAACTTGTAGCAATATATTCACCACATTTCCAACCCAAACAGATGCTAAAAGTATCCTAAAATTCATTGATAACATTTGGGGATCTAATTGACAACTTTTACCAACCTTCTGAATCGAAACCAAATCATTCAAATTGATTCCAAAACTTGTAGCAATATATTCACCACATTTCCAACCCAAACAGATGCTAAAAGTATCCTAAAATTCATTGATAACATTTGGGGATCTAATTGACAACTTTTACCAACCTTCTGAATCGAAACCAAATCATTCAAATTGATTCCAAAACTTGTAGCAATATATTCACCACATTTCCAACCCAAACAGATGCTAAAAGTATCCTAAAATTCATTGATAACATTTGGGGATCTAATTGACAACTTTTACCAACCTTCTGAATCGAAACCAAATCATTCAAATTGATTCCAAAACTTGTAGCAATATATTCACCACATTTCCAACCCAAACAGATGCTAAAAGTATCCTAAAATTCATTGATAACATTTGGGGATCTAATTGACAACTTTTACCAACCTTCTGAATCGAAACCAAATCATTCAAATTGATTCCAAAACTTGTAGCAATATATTCACCACATTTCCAACCCAAACAGATGCTAAAAGTATCCTAAAATTCATTGATAACATTTGGGGATCTAATTGACAACTTTTACCAACCTTCTGAATCGAAACCAAATCATTCAAATTGATTCCAAAACTTGTAGCAATATATTCACCACATTTCCAACCCAAACAGATGCTAAAAGTATCCTAAAATTCATTGATAACATTTGGGGATCTAATTGACAACTTTTACCAACCTTCTGAATCGAAACCAAATCATTCAAATTGATTCCAAAACTTGTAGCAATATATTCACCACATTTCCAACCCAAACAGATGCTAAAAGTATCCTAAAATTCATTGATAACATTTGGGGATCTAATTGACAACTTTTACCAACCTTCTGAATCGAAACCAAATCATTCAAATTGATTCCAAAACTTGTAGCAATATATTCACCACATTTCCAACCCAAACAGATGCTAAAAGTATCCTAAAATTCATTGATAACATTTGGGGATCTAATTGACAACTTTTACCAACCTTCTGAATCGAAACCAAATCATTCAAATTGATTCCAAAACTTGTAGCAATATATTCACCACATTTCCAACCCAAACAGATGCTAAAAGTATCCTAAAATTCATTGATAACATTTGGGGATCTAATTGACAACTTTTACCAACCTTCTGAATCGAAACCAAATCATTCAAATTGATTCCAAAACTTGTAGCAATATATTCACCACATTTCCAACCCAAACAGATGCTAAAAGTATCCTAAAATTCATTGATAACATTTGGGGATCTAATTGACAACTTTTACCAACCTTCTGAATCGAAACCAAATCATTCAAATTGATTCCAAAACTTGTAGCAATATATTCACCACATTTCCAACCCAAACAGATGCTAAAAGTATCCTAAAATTCATTGATAACATTTGGGGATCTAATTGACAACTTTTACCAACCTTCTGAATCGAAACCAAATCATTCAAATTGATTCCAAAACTTGTAGCAATATATTCACCACATTTCCAACCCAAACAGATGCTAAAAGTATCCTAAAATTCATTGATAACATTTGGGGATCTAATTGACAACTTTTACCAACCTTCTGAATCGAAACCAAATCATTCAAATTGATTCCAAAACTTGTAGCAATATATTCACCACATTTCCAACCCAAACAGATGCTAAAAGTATCCTAAAATTCATTGATAACATTTGGGGATCTAATTGACAACTTTTACCAACCTTCTGAATCGAAACCAAATCATTCAAATTGATTCCAAAACTTGTAGCAATATATTCACCACATTTCCAACCCAAACAGATGCTAAAAGTATCCTAAAATTCATTGATAACATTTGGGGATCTAATTGACAACTTTTACCAACCTTCTGAATCGAAACCAAATCATTCAAATTGATTCCAAAACTTGTAGCAATATATTCACCACATTTCCAACCCAAACAGATGCTAAAAGTATCCTAAAATTCATTGATAACATTTGGGGATCTAATTGACAACTTTTACCAACCTTCTGAATCGAAACCAAATCATTCAAATTGATTCCAAAACTTGTAGCAATATATTCACCACATTTCCAACCCAAACAGATGCTAAAAGTATCCTAAAATTCATTGATAACATTTGGGGATCTAATTGACAACTTTTACCAACCTTCTGAATCGAAACCAAATCATTCAAATTGATTCCAAAACTTGTAGCAATATATTCACCACATTTCCAACCCAAACAGATGCTAAAAGTATCCTAAAATTCATTGATAACATTTGGGGATCTAATTGACAACTTTTACCAACCTTCTGAATCGAAACCAAATCATTCAAATTGATTCCAAAACTTGTAGCAATATATTCACCACATTTCCAACCCAAACAGATGCTAAAAGTATCCTAAAATTCATTGATAACATTTGGGGATCTAATTGACAACTTTTACCAACCTTCTGAATCGAAACCAAATCATTCAAATTGATTCCAAAACTTGTAGCAATATATTCACCACATTTCCAACCCAAACAGATGCTAAAAGTATCCTAAAATTCATTGATAACATTTGGGGATCTAATTGACAACTTTTACCAACCTTCTGAATCGAAACCAAATCATTCAAATTGATTCCAAAACTTGTAGCAATATATTCACCACATTTCCAACCCAAACAGATGCTAAAAGTATCCTAAAATTCATTGATAACATTTGGGGATCTAATTGACAACTTTTACCAACCTTCTGAATCGAAACCAAATCATTCAAATTGATTCCAAAACTTGTAGCAATATATTCACCACATTTCCAACCCAAACAGATGCTAAAAGTATCCTAAAATTCATTGATAACATTTGGGGATCTAATTGACAACTTTTACCAACCTTCTGAATCGAAACCAAATCATTCAAATTGATTCCAAAACTTGTAGCAATATATTCACCACATTTCCAACCCAAACAGATGCTAAAAGTATCCTAAAATTCATTGATAACATTTGGGGATCTAATTGACAACTTTTACCAACCTTCTGAATCGAAACCAAATCATTCAAATTGATTCCAAAACTTGTAGCAATATATTCACCACATTTCCAACCCAAACAGATGCTAAAAGTATCCTAAAATTCATTGATAACATTTGGGGATCTAATTGACAACTTTTACCAACCTTCTGAATCGAAACCAAATCATTCAAATTGATTCCAAAACTTGTAGCAATATATTCACCACATTTCCAACCCAAACAGATGCTAAAAGTATCCTAAAATTCATTGATAACATTTGGGGATCTAATTGACAACTTTTACCAACCTTCTGAATCGAAACCAAATCATTCAAATTGATTCCAAAACTTGTAGCAATATATTCACCACATTTCCAACCCAAACAGATGCTAAAAGTATCCTAAAATTCATTGATAACATTTGGGGATCTAATTGACAACTTTTACCAACCTTCTGAATCGAAACCAAATCATTCAAATTGATTCCAAAACTTGTAGCAATATATTCACCACATTTCCAACCCAAACAGATGCTAAAAGTATCCTAAAATTCATTGATAACATTTGGGGATCTAATTGACAACTTTTACCAACCTTCTGAATCGAAACCAAATCATTCAAATTGATTCCAAAACTTGTAGCAATATATTCACCACATTTCCAACCCAAACAGATGCTAAAAGTATCCTAAAATTCATTGATAACATTTGGGGATCTAATTGACAACTTTTACCAACCTTCTGAATCGAAACCAAATCATTCAAATTGATTCCAAAACTTGTAGCAATATATTCACCACATTTCCAACCCAAACAGATGCTAAAAGTATCCTAAAATTCATTGATAACATTTGGGGATCTAATTGACAACTTTTACCAACCTTCTGAATCGAAACCAAATCATTCAAATTGATTCCAAAACTTGTAGCAATATATTCACCACATTTCCAACCCAAACAGATGCTAAAAGTATCCTAAAATTCATTGATAACATTTGGGGATCTAATTGACAACTTTTACCAACCTTCTGAATCGAAACCAAATCATTCAAATTGATTCCAAAACTTGTAGCAATATATTCACCACATTTCCAACCCAAACAGATGCTAAAAGTATCCTAAAATTCATTGATAACATTTGGGGATCTAATTGACAACTTTTACCAACCTTCTGAATCGAAACCAAATCATTCAAATTGATTCCAAAACTTGTAGCAATATATTCACCACATTTCCAACCCAAACAGATGCTAAAAGTATCCTAAAATTCATTGATAACATTTGGGGATCTAATTGACAACTTTTACCAACCTTCTGAATCGAAACCAAATCATTCAAATTGATTCCAAAACTTGTAGCAATATATTCACCACATTTCCAACCCAAACAGATGCTAAAAGTATCCTAAAATTCATTGATAACATTTGGGGATCTAATTGACAACTTTTACCAACCTTCTGAATCGAAACCAAATCATTCAAATTGATTCCAAAACTTGTAGCAATATATTCACCACATTTCCAACCCAAACAGATGCTAAAAGTATCCTAAAATTCATTGATAACATTTGGGGATCTAATTGACAACTTTTACCAACCTTCTGAATCGAAACCAAATCATTCAAATTGATTCCAAAACTTGTAGCAATATATTCACCACATTTCCAACCCAAACAGATGCTAAAAGTATCCTAAAATTCATTGATAACATTTGGGGATCTAATTGACAACTTTTACCAACCTTCTGAATCGAAACCAAATCATTCAAATTGATTCCAAAACTTGTAGCAATATATTCACCACATTTCCAACCCAAACAGATGCTAAAAGTATCCTAAAATTCATTGATAACATTTGGGGATCTAATTGACAACTTTTACCAACCTTCTGAATCGAAACCAAATCATTCAAATTGATTCCAAAACTTGTAGCAATATATTCACCACATTTCCAACCCAAACAGATGCTAAAAGTATCCTAAAATTCATTGATAACATTTGGGGATCTAATTGACAACTTTTACCAACCTTCTGAATCGAAACCAAATCATTCAAATTGATTCCAAAACTTGTAGCAATATATTCACCACATTTCCAACCCAAACAGATGCTAAAAGTATCCTAAAATTCATTGATAACATTTGGGGATCTAATTGACAACTTTTACCAACCTTCTGAATCGAAACCAAATCATTCAAATTGATTCCAAAACTTGTAGCAATATATTCACCACATTTCCAACCCAAACAGATGCTAAAAGTATCCTAAAATTCATTGATAACATTTGGGGATCTAATTGACAACTTTTACCAACCTTCTGAATCGAAACCAAATCATTCAAATTGATTCCAAAACTTGTAGCAATATATTCACCACATTTCCAACCCAAACAGATGCTAAAAGTATCCTAAAATTCATTGATAACATTTGGGGATCTAATTGACAACTTTTACCAACCTTCTGAATCGAAACCAAATCATTCAAATTGATTCCAAAACTTGTAGCAATATATTCACCACATTTCCAACCCAAACAGATGCTAAAAGTATCCTAAAATTCATTGATAACATTTGGGGATCTAATTGACAACTTTTACCAACCTTCTGAATCGAAACCAAATCATTCAAATTGATTCCAAAACTTGTAGCAATATATTCACCACATTTCCAACCCAAACAGATGCTAAAAGTATCCTAAAATTCATTGATAACATTTGGGGATCTAATTGACAACTTTTACCAACCTTCTGAATCGAAACCAAATCATTCAAATTGATTCCAAAACTTGTAGCAATATATTCACCACATTTCCAACCCAAACAGATGCTAAAAGTATCCTAAAATTCATTGATAACATTTGGGGATCTAATTGACAACTTTTACCAACCTTCTGAATCGAAACCAAATCATTCAAATTGATTCCAAAACTTGTAGCAATATATTCACCACATTTCCAACCCAAACAGATGCTAAAAGTATCCTAAAATTCATTGATAACATTTGGGGATCTAATTGACAACTTTTACCAACCTTCTGAATCGAAACCAAATCATTCAAATTGATTCCAAAACTTGTAGCAATATATTCACCACATTTCCAACCCAAACAGATGCTAAAAGTATCCTAAAATTCATTGATAACATTTGGGGATCTAATTGACAACTTTTACCAACCTTCTGAATCGAAACCAAATCATTCAAATTGATTCCAAAACTTGTAGCAATATATTCACCACATTTCCAACCCAAACAGATGCTAAAAGTATCCTAAAATTCATTGATAACATTTGGGGATCTAATTGACAACTTTTACCAACCTTCTGAATCGAAACCAAATCATTCAAATTGATTCCAAAACTTGTAGCAATATATTCACCACATTTCCAACCCAAACAGATGCTAAAAGTATCCTAAAATTCATTGATAACATTTGGGGATCTAATTGACAACTTTTACCAACCTTCTGAATCGAAACCAAATCATTCAAATTGATTCCAAAACTTGTAGCAATATATTCACCACATTTCCAACCCAAACAGATGCTAAAAGTATCCTAAAATTCATTGATAACATTTGGGGATCTAATTGACAACTTTTACCAACCTTCTGAATCGAAACCAAATCATTCAAATTGATTCCAAAACTTGTAGCAATATATTCACCACATTTCCAACCCAAACAGATGCTAAAAGTATCCTAAAATTCATTGATAACATTTGGGGATCTAATTGACAACTTTTACCAACCTTCTGAATCGAAACCAAATCATTCAAATTGATTCCAAAACTTGTAGCAATATATTCACCACATTTCCAACCCAAACAGATGCTAAAAGTATCCTAAAATTCATTGATAACATTTGGGGATCTAATTGACAACTTTTACCAACCTTCTGAATCGAAACCAAATCATTCAAATTGATTCCAAAACTTGTAGCAATATATTCACCACATTTCCAACCCAAACAGATGCTAAAAGTATCCTAAAATTCATTGATAACATTTGGGGATCTAATTGACAACTTTTACCAACCTTCTGAATCGAAACCAAATCATTCAAATTGATTCCAAAACTTGTAGCAATATATTCACCACATTTCCAACCCAAACAGATGCTAAAAGTATCCTAAAATTCATTGATAACATTTGGGGATCTAATTGACAACTTTTACCAACCTTCTGAATCGAAACCAAATCATTCAAATTGATTCCAAAACTTGTAGCAATATATTCACCACATTTCCAACCCAAACAGATGCTAAAAGTATCCTAAAATTCATTGATAACATTTGGGGATCTAATTGACAACTTTTACCAACCTTCTGAATCGAAACCAAATCATTCAAATTGATTCCAAAACTTGTAGCAATATATTCACCACATTTCCAACCCAAACAGATGCTAAAAGTATCCTAAAATTCATTGATAACATTTGGGGATCTAATTGACAACTTTTACCAACCTTCTGAATCGAAACCAAATCATTCAAATTGATTCCAAAACTTGTAGCAATATATTCACCACATTTCCAACCCAAACAGATGCTAAAAGTATCCTAAAATTCATTGATAACATTTGGGGATCTAATTGACAACTTTTACCAACCTTCTGAATCGAAACCAAATCATTCAAATTGATTCCAAAACTTGTAGCAATATATTCACCACATTTCCAACCCAAACAGATGCTAAAAGTATCCTAAAATTCATTGATAACATTTGGGGATCTAATTGACAACTTTTACCAACCTTCTGAATCGAAACCAAATCATTCAAATTGATTCCAAAACTTGTAGCAATATATTCACCACATTTCCAACCCAAACAGATGCTAAAAGTATCCTAAAATTCATTGATAACATTTGGGGATCTAATTGACAACTTTTACCAACCTTCTGAATCGAAACCAAATCATTCAAATTGATTCCAAAACTTGTAGCAATATATTCACCACATTTCCAACCCAAACAGATGCTAAAAGTATCCTAAAATTCATTGATAACATTTGGGGATCTAATTGACAACTTTTACCAACCTTCTGAATCGAAACCAAATCATTCAAATTGATTCCAAAACTTGTAGCAATATATTCACCACATTTCCAACCCAAACAGATGCTAAAAGTATCCTAAAATTCATTGATAACATTTGGGGATCTAATTGACAACTTTTACCAACCTTCTGAATCGAAACCAAATCATTCAAATTGATTCCAAAACTTGTAGCAATATATTCACCACATTTCCAACCCAAACAGATGCTAAAAGTATCCTAAAATTCATTGATAACATTTGGGGATCTAATTGACAACTTTTACCAACCTTCTGAATCGAAACCAAATCATTCAAATTGATTCCAAAACTTGTAGCAATATATTCACCACATTTCCAACCCAAACAGATGCTAAAAGTATCCTAAAATTCATTGATAACATTTGGGGATCTAATTGACAACTTTTACCAACCTTCTGAATCGAAACCAAATCATTCAAATTGATTCCAAAACTTGTAGCAATATATTCACCACATTTCCAACCCAAACAGATGCTAAAAGTATCCTAAAATTCATTGATAACATTTGGGGATCTAATTGACAACTTTTACCAACCTTCTGAATCGAAACCAAATCATTCAAATTGATTCCAAAACTTGTAGCAATATATTCACCACATTTCCAACCCAAACAGATGCTAAAAGTATCCTAAAATTCATTGATAACATTTGGGGATCTAATTGACAACTTTTACCAACCTTCTGAATCGAAACCAAATCATTCAAATTGATTCCAAAACTTGTAGCAATATATTCACCACATTTCCAACCCAAACAGATGCTAAAAGTATCCTAAAATTCATTGATAACATTTGGGGATCTAATTGACAACTTTTACCAACCTTCTGAATCGAAACCAAATCATTCAAATTGATTCCAAAACTTGTAGCAATATATTCACCACATTTCCAACCCAAACAGATGCTAAAAGTATCCTAAAATTCATTGATAACATTTGGGGATCTAATTGACAACTTTTACCAACCTTCTGAATCGAAACCAAATCATTCAAATTGATTCCAAAACTTGTAGCAATATATTCACCACATTTCCAACCCAAACAGATGCTAAAAGTATCCTAAAATTCATTGATAACATTTGGGGATCTAATTGACAACTTTTACCAACCTTCTGAATCGAAACCAAACCGATTCAAACCTGTTCCAAAAACTCTAGAAACAAGTAATAATATAACAAAATAATTGTTATAATATAACAAATAATATAAAGTGTATAATAAAGTGTATTAAATAATCCTGTGGGGATTGCCTGTGGGAATGCAAAAAAAAAAATTAAAAATTTTTTGCAAATGTTGCAAAATGCCTATTTCTCTCCGTTCTACACACACCCGATTTGTAATTTAGGTTTGTTGATTTTTGATACACCAGCTTGTATTTCTTGATACTTGCTGGCCGGGTGTGTGTTGGGTGGGTAGTTGGGAGATCCTATGATGCACTGTGAAGTACATGAGAATCAAGGATGAGGAGAAGGTGGGATGGAGAGAAGTGGCATAGTCTAGTTCGTATATAGTCAAAGTTATAGTTACAAGCCAAGAATTGAACCGTGTCGTTGTGTGCTAGTGTGGCCCCTTAGCTAACTACGTCATACTGTC
>NW_026597137.1:3810-12863 GCF_029784155.1 Uranotaenia lowii | reverse complement strand
GATGAAGTTTCATTACAAATAAAATTTCTTAAAATTAATATTTAAATTTAAAAAAAAATTTTATTATACCACCCACTTTTAATATTTTTCAACTCAGAGTGACCCAAAACAGGGTTTCTAATTTGATCTGGTCAAATCATTAGATAAAAATATAGATAGGATGCAGTTTCATTACAAATAAAATTTCTTAAAATTAATATTTAAATTTAAAAAAAAAAATTTATTATACCACCCACTTTTAATATTTTTTAACTCAGAGTGACCCAAAAATGGGTTTCTAATTTGATCTGGTCAAATCATTAGATAAAAAAACAACAGTGATTCAATTTACTGGAGCTGATATTCGAGAAAAACTTTACGAAGTTTCAAAAAGCGCATTTCTGGAAGGAACTTTCATTACAAAAGTTAAGATTTAAAACTGAAATGAAGAAATTCTTTTAAAAATAAAAACACATAATTCTAAGCAATCAGAATAGCCTTATCTTTTTAAAATTCAATATTCAGGACTAAATTTCTTCCAATAAGTGTGTTATTTTTAAAAAAAAATGTAGTAGAATTGTGAACTTGGAATAGGTTTTCAAGGCTTCACCTTACGACGAGATTTTAATACTTGAATTATTTTAATTATGCAACAAAAGTGATAAATAATTTAAAAATTTTAGTTTAAAGTAGAAATGAACTGAATAATAATATTAAAATTGTCAACTTTTCGGCCAAACGAATATTCGGTTGAGTTTTCAATAAAAAAAAAATCAAAAAGGATCACTTCAATTTCCTTTTATTTGTTCCATCTTATTGCCCTTCATTAGAGCAGTGTTGATATCGTACGTATATCTTAGGATGAAACAAAATTTTTCGATGATTTTGAAATTTTTGAACACAAAATCCAAAAAGTTTTCAAATTGAAAATTAGGTTTATTATTTGATTTAACAATTGAAAAATCCGGAAAGTGTTAAACAATATAAATTTCAAATTTGACTTATCTCGAATTCTTTTTTGGATTTATGGGCCTGGATTTATCATGAAAATCTGGAATAAACGATAGTCAAAATAGAACGCCACATACAGTGAAAGATATACGGATTCACCTGACATGTTTCACTGAAAACTTAAGTTTTTGATTATTATTTATGTTGCATTTTCAACATACCATGAAATATGTAATAAAATATCCAAAATCATTTGAAAAATTTGACAAAAATGTTGTTGTTTAATTTTCGAAAATAAACCCTCTTAACTAAACTATTTGGTGATTCGAAAAGTAAGTCAGAAAAATGGAGTGTAGACTGTAGTAAGAAAAATTATTGGTTTATTCAGTATCTTTTTAATTTTCTAAAAACATGGAAATATTTAGAAAAAGGTGAAATTTTCAACAAACTTTGATTTTAATGAAAAATCTAATGAAAACGTATGTAAATGTATAGTTTTTGATTATTTTTTATGCTATAAGGGCCATTACGCATAACAAAACCACAATGGCAAAACAGTTCTAATGAAAATTATTTTTACATTTTTTTTTCCTGAACATAATGATATTGCATACATTAAGGGGTAAAAAAATACTACAAAAAATCTTTTAGCTAAATTCATAAAAAAAAATGTTTGAATAAATAAAATTTCAATGATGACAAATGCATGATGGTCAACAATTATATTCGAGTAAATAGAAACGAGATTCACAAGGTGTCTCTTTGATTTGAATTTTGTTGCATCTTACCCCAGACAGGTAACTGAATTATAAAAATATTTATAAAGGGGAAAACTGTACAAGACGCACCAGTTAAGCATAATCGCTATTTACAGCGATACCAATCATCTAAGGACCAAATTGCCGCCGCCCGTGGCGTAGTGGACAGCCTTCAAGTCTTCTAAGCCAGGGGGTATGAGATCGAATCCCGGTCACGGCATACATAGTACACTTTCGGTGGGTTGGTGGTTTTAGCATTTGTAAGATGCTAGCCATCATATCCTCGAAATATGTACGCTTAGAGTTAAGAAAAAAATCTCTTCGAGGAAACATCATGTTTCATTGAGATCCTGTATGTGTTTGTGTTCGTTTTTAAAAATTGAATGTTTACGATGATTCAGGGATCAGATTTACGTATTATCATAAATAAAAAGTATGATAAAACACGATTTTGATTATATTTTTGTAAAAAACTTAAACAGCCACAAAACAAACTGCGGAGTAGAACGCAAAAACAAGTGGTCAGAACGCACCATCTGGTAAAAGTGGTGAGAAAAGAACAATGATTATACGAAATGTAATAATTGAAACATCAAATGTTTAATAACATGTTCATCGTATTTTTGAAAACCAACCATACTTTGGCAAAAAGTCACTTTTTATTGCTTAACTTATCGAACATTTTGCTTTTCAGAATACACTTTTCTACACCCTTGTAGGTAAAACGCCTTTAGACCCCAGGATTTGAGAAATTTAAAAATGATCCCAAATCGACTCATTCTATTGTGCATAGGTTATAGAACACATTGCAGCACACTTATGTTTCGCGTTTAAAATATTGTTTTTTTTAATTTTTTTAATGATAATTAAGATTAAACTTTAACCTACGCTACTGTCAAAAGCCTTTGGCAAACACCACAACACAACAACAAGATTTGAAATTCAAGATAATGTCCGTTCAGTCTCATCCCAAACACAGTTTCATTTACCTCTAGGCTGCAGCAGCAGAATTCATCGGAGCCAATTGTTGGTATAAATCAGCGATCTTCTTTCATCTGGTCTGGCCCAGTAAATTTCTGAAGTGCTGCTCTGAAGCTTAAACCTCCCATGGTTGATCCCCTGGAAAGTGGCACTTTATCTGGTCGCGTTAATTTGGGTATTATTGAAACCACTCTTCTGCACCCTTGTTGGCACATGAAGCTATCATTGAAATCTTAACGACGATAGATTGTTCAAAATTCGTAACAGTTTATCAACATTGAGAGCTATACTACAGGAACGTCTACCCTTTTGGGATCTGAAAAGTCAGAACCGGTCGAAAGGAAATGTAGGATTATTTATAACATTCATCTTTGCAACTACAGAGCACTCTTTGCGCCTTCCTGTGGAGATGAAAGTTGAATAGCGATGGAAAAAGGCATTCCCTCAGAATGGAGAACCAGTCTATATCAGGTGTCCTAGCATTATTGCCCTGTTGGATGCTGCAATGTATCGGCATGTCTTAAGAAGGGTTCTCTAGCTCCACATTCAATTCTTACCAACTTTCAAGCTGGTTCAAACCTCAGGGGTTCAAAGAAATAGCAGCATTGAATCCGGAGCAGCGAAAGATTAAAGCTACATACCTACAGTTGGTCCGAGGATTGATTCTTCTAGTAAGTGGATTTAGCATAAACATGTTACCGGTAAAACGTATTACGCGATGCGGCAACGATTTTGCAGTAGCCTGGACTCCCTGCTGAGAAACGGTAGCCAAAGCGGGGTGTCGTTGGATTTATTATGGCACGGAATGGCTGGGCTGCAGTTGTAATTGAATCATCAATATCAAAGGGACGAAGATTTTTTTTATCTAAGCAATTGATGAATTGGAATGCAACTGGTGTAACTTAATGTTAAAGGCAGTGTTTGACACAAAAACTTACGAGAGCTTATAGGCGCTTATTAGAGAAATAATTTAAAGCTTAGTTTCAAAAGAGTTAACGGAAAAAAAGTTTCACTTATTTTCTTTATCTGAAAACCGAAAAAAAGGTATTGGCCATTATGATTGCACCGGACTATGAAAAAAGTATCTTAATTTAATTTTCCGCTGAGGTGGAAGCGTTGAAACAATAGTTTCAAAAATTGGCTTTAAAGATATTCATGGGCTGCATTTGTCATATATTTTGCGAATTCGAGCGATAGCATTCAATCTAAAAAGTGAAATATTGTATAGAAAATCTGAGTAAGGTACCATTTGTAGATTGAGATAGGATATATTTTTGATTTTGGTACTTCAATCCATATAATCCTGAGGGCCTAAAAAACTGAGCTGCTCCAAATTCAGGTCAATAAAAATTGATTTAAGAGTACCTCAAGGCGCTCAAAGATATTATTTCCCTTTGAAATCTCCTAAGGGTAATGGAAGTCTAGTATATCTTAATTTAAATTTCAATTCAACCAATTTAAATTGCTTAAAATATTAGGATCTGGTTCTGTTTAAAGAATCATTTTGGTTTTTCTTGTGTTATTTTTGTAATATTATAATTTTTTTGTAGTTTTTGCAATTTAAAAAAATTTAGTTATTTTTAATTTTTTTTTTGATAATTTAATAATTATTGTAATTAAAATATTTTTTTGTAATTTTTGTGATTTTTGTGATGTTTAGCTTTTATGTAATTTTTGTTATTCTTGTAATGTTTTAATTTTTGTTTTTTTTCATTTTTGTAATTTTTGTAATTTTTGTGAATTTTGTAATTTTTGTAATTTTTGTAATTTTTGTAATTTTTGTAATTTTTGTAATTTTTGTAATTTTTGTAATTTTTGTAATTTTTGTAATTTTTGTAATTTTTGTAATTTTTGTAATTTTTGTAATTTTTGTAATTTTTGTAATTTTTGTAATTTTTGTAATTTTTGTAATTTTTGTAATTTTTGTAATTTTTGTAGTTTTTGTAATTTTTGTAATTTTTGTAATTTTTGTAATTTTTGTAATTTTTGTAATTTTTGTAATTTTTGTAATTTTTGTAATTTTTGTAATTTTTGTAATTTTTGTAATTTTTGTAATTTTTGTAATTTTTGTAATTTTTGTAATTTTTGTAATTTTTGTAATTTTTGTAATTTTTGTAATTTTTGTAATTTTTGTAATTTTTGTAATTTTTGTAATTTTTGTAATTTTTGTAATTTTTGTAATTTTTGTAATTTTTGTAATTTTTGTAATTTTTGTAATTTTTGTAATTTTTGTAATTTTTGTAATTTTTGTAATTTTTGTAATTTTTGTAATTTTTGTAATTTTTGTAATTTTTGTAATTTTTGTAATTTTTGTAATTTTTGTAATTTTTGTAATTTTTGTAATTTTTGTAATTTTTGTAATTTTTGTAATTTTTGTAATTTTTGTAATTTTTGTAATTTTTGTAATTTTTGTAATTTTTGTAATTTTTGTAATTTTTGTAATTTTTGTTATTTTTATTATTTTTGTCTTTTTTTTTGTAATTTTTGTAATTTTTGTAATTTTTGTAATTTTTGTAATTTTTGTAATTTTTGTAATTTTTTGAAATTTTTGTAGTTTTTTTGAATTTTGTATTTTTTGTTATTTTTGTAATTTTTTTAATTTTTGTAATTTTTGCAATTTTTGTAATTTTTGTAATTTTTGTAATTTTTGATATTTTTGTAATATTTGTTATTTTTGTAATTTTTGTAATTTTTGTAATTTTTGTAATTTTTGTAATTTTTGTAATTTTTGTAATTTTTGTAATTTTTGTAATTTTTATAATTTTTGTAATTTTTGTAATTTTTGTAATTTTTGTAATTTTTGTAATTTTTGTAAATTTTTGTAATTTTTGTAATTTTTGTAATTTTTGTAATTTTTGTAATTTTTGTAATTTTTGTAATTTTTGTAATTTTTGTTATTTTTGTAATTTTTGTAATTTTTGTAATTTTTGTAATTTTTGTAATTTTTGTAATTTTTGTGATTTTTGTAATTTTTGTAATTTTTGTAATTTTTGTAATTTTTGTAATTTTTGTAATTTTTGTAATTTTTGTTATTTTTGTAATTTTTGTAATTTTTGTAATTTTTGTAATTTTTGTAATTTTTGTTATTTTTGTTATTTTTGTAATTTTTGTAATTTTTGTAATTTTTGTAATTTTTGTAATTTTTGTAATTTTTGTAATTTTTGTAATTTTTGTAATTTTTGTAATTTTTGTTTTTTTTGTAATTTTTGTAATTTTTGTAATTTTTGTAATTTTTGTAATTTTTGTAATTTTTGTAATTTTTGTAATTTTTGTAATTTTTGTAATTTTTGTAATTTTTGTAATTTTTGTAATTTTTGTAATTTTTGTAATTTTTGTAATTTTTGTAATTTTTGTAATTTTTGTAATTTTTGTAATTTTTGTAATTTTTGTAATTTTTGTAATTTTTGTTATTTTTGTAATTTTTGTAATTTTTGTAATTTTTGTAATTTTTGTAATTTTTGTAATTTTTGTAATTTTTGTAATTTTTGAAATTTTTAAAATTTATGTTATTTTTGTAATTTTTGTTATTTTTGTAATTTTTGTAATTTTTGTAATTTTTGTAATTTTTGTAATTTTTGTAATTTTTGTAATTTTTGTAATTTTTGTAATTTTTGTAATTTTTGTAATTTTTGTAATTTTTGTAATTTTTGTAATTTTTGTAATTTTTGTAATTTTTGTAATTTTTGTAATTTTTGTAATTTTTGTAATTTTTGTAATTTTTGTAATTTTTGTAATTTTTGTAATTTTTGTAATTTTTGTAATTTTTGTAATTTTTGTAATTTTTGTAATTTTTGTAATTTTTGTAATTTTTGTAATTTTTGTAATTTTTGTAATTTTTGTAATTTTTGTAATTTTTGTAATTTTTGTTATTTTTGTAATTTTTTTTTAATTTTTGCTATTTTTGTAATTTTTGTAATTTTTGTAATTTTTGTAATTTTTGTAATTTTTGTAATTTTTGTAATTTTTGTAATTTTTGTATTTTTTGTAATTTTTGTAATTTTTGTAATTTTTGTAATTTTTGTAATTTTTGTAATTTTTGTAATTTTTGTAATTTTTGTAATTTTTGTAATTTTTGTAATTTTTGTAATTTTTGTAATTTTTGTAATTTTTATAATTTTTTTTATTTTTGTAATTTTTGTAATTTTTGTAATTTTTGTAATTTTTGTAATTTTTGTAATTTTTGTAATTTTTGTAATTTTTGTAATTTTTGTAATTTTTGTAATTTTTGTAATTTTTGTAATTTTTGTAATTTTTGTAATTTTTGTAATTTTTGTAATTTTTGTAATTTTTGTAATTTTTGTAATTTTTGTAATTTTTGTAATTTTTGTAATTTTTGTAATTTTTGTAATTTTTGTAATTTTTGTAATTTTTGTAATTTTTGTAATTTTTGTAATTTTTGTATTTTTTGTAATTTTTGTTATTTTTGTAATTGAAGTAATTTAAGTAATTTCTGTAATTTTTTTCATTTTTCTAATTTTTGTAATTTGTGCAATTTTTGTAATTTGTGAAATTTTTGTAATTTTTGCAATTTTTGTAATTTTGTGATTTTTGAAATTTTTGTTGTTTTTGTAATTTTATAAATTTTTGTTATTTTTGTTATTTTTGTAACTGTTGTATATTTTTGTAATTTTTGCAGTTTTCGTAATTTTTGTAATTTTTGTAATTTTAATATTTTTTGTAATTTTTATAATATTAGTTTTGTTTGTAATTTTTGTTATTTTTGTAATTTTTGTATTTTTTGTCTTTTTGTCTTTTTTGTCTTTTTTGTTTTTTTGTCTTTTTGTCTTTTTTGACTTTTTTGTCTTTTTTGTCTTTTTTGTCTTTTTTGTCTTTTTTGTCTTTTTTGTCTTTTTTGTCTTTTTTGTCTTTTTTGTCTTTTTTGTCTTTTCTGTCTTTTTTGTCTTTTTTGTCTTTTTTGTCTTTTTTGTCTTTTTTGTCTTTTTTGTCTTTTTTGTCTTTTTTGTCTTTTTTGTCTTTTTTGTCTTTTTTGTCTTTTTTGTCTTTTTTGTCTTTTTTGTCTTTTTTGTCTTTTTTGTCTTTTTTGTCTTTTTTGTCTTTTTTGTCTTTTTTGTCTTTTTTGTCTTTTTTGTCTTTTTTGTCTTTTTTGTCTTTTTTGTCTTTTTTGTCTTTTTTGTCTTTTTTGTCTTTTTTGTCTTTTTTGTCTTTTTTGTCTTTTTTGTCTTTTTTGTCTTTTTTGTCTTTTTTGTCTTTTTTGTCTTTTTTGTCTTTTTTGTCTTTTTTGTCTTTTTTGTCTTTTTTGTCTTTTTTGTCTTTTTTGTCTTTTTTGTCTTTTTTGTCTTTTTTTGTCTTTTTTGTCTTTTTTGTCTTTTTTGTCTTTTTTGTCTTTTTTGTCTTTTTTGTCTTTTTTGTCTTTTTTGTCTTTTTTGTCTTTTTTGTCTTTTTTGTCTTTTTTGTCTTTTTTGTCTTTTTTGTCTTTTTTGTCTTTTTTGTCTTTTTTGTCTTTTTTGTCTTTTTTGTCTTTTTTGTCTTTTTTGTCTTTTTTGTCTTTTTTGTCTTTTTTGTCTTTTTTGTCTTTTTTGTCTTTTTTGTCTTTTTTGTCTTTTTTGTCTTTTTTGTCTTTTTTGTCTTTTTTTGTCTTTTTTGTCTTTTTTGTCTTTTTTGTCTTTTTTGTCTTTTTTGTCTTTTTTGTCTTTTTTGTCTTTTTTGTCTTTTTTGTCTTTTTTGTCTTTTTTGTCTTTTTTGTCTTTTTTGTCTTTTTTGTCTTTTTTGTCTTTTTTGTCTTTTTTGTCTTTTTTGTCTTTTTTGTCTTTTTTGTCTTTTTTGTCTTTTTTGTCTTTTTTGTCTTTTTTGTCTTTTTTGTCTTTTTTGTCTTTTTTGTCTTTTTTGTCTTTTTTGTCTTTTTTGTCTTTTTTGTCTTTTTTGTCTTTTTTGTCTTTTTTGTCTTTTTTGTCTTTTTTGTCTTTTTTGTCTTTTTTGTCTTTTTTGTCTTTTTTGTCTTTTTTGTCTTTTTTGTCTTTTTTGTCTTTTTTGTCTTTTTTGTCTTTTTTGTCTTTTTTGTCTTTTTTGTCTTTTTTGTCTTTTTTGTCTTTTTTGTCTTTTTTGTCTTTTTTGTCTTTTTTGTCTTTTTTGTCTTTTTTGTCTTTTTTGTCTTTTTTGTCTTTTTTGTCTTTTTTGTCTTTTTTGTCTTTTTTGTCTTTTTTGTCTTTTTTGTCTTTTTTGTCTTTTTTGTCTTTTTTGTCTTTTTTGTCTTTTTTGTCTTTTTTGTCTTTTTTGTCTTTTTTGTCTTTTTTGTCTTTTTTGTCTTTTTTGTCTTTTTTGTCTTTTTTGTCTTTTTTGTCTTTTTTGTCTTTTTTGTCTTTTTTGTCTTTTTTGTCTTTTTTGTCTTTTTTGTCTTTTTTGTCTTTTTTGTCTTTTTTGTCTTTT
>NW_026597137.1:0-3310 GCF_029784155.1 Uranotaenia lowii | reverse complement strand
GCTTAATTTGGGATCACAACTTTAAAATGCGTTTTCTGGCTTATAGAAGCCGTTTTTCGGGATTCTGAGCTTAATTTGGGATCACAATTTTAAAATGCGTTTTCTGGCCTTTAGAAGCCGTTTTTCGGGATTCTGAGCTTAATTTGGGATCACAACTTTAAAATGCGTTTTCTGGCCTTTAGAAGCCGTTTTACGGGATTCTGAGCTTAATTTGGGACCACAACTTTAAAATGCGTTTTCTGGCCTTTAGAAGCCGTTTTTCGGGATTCTGAGCTTAATTTGAGATCACAACTTTAAAATGCGTTTTCTGGCCTTTAGAAGCCGTTTTTCGGGATTCTGAGCTTAATTTGGGATCACAACTTTAAAATGCGTTTTCTGGCCTTTAGAAGCCGTTTTCGGGATTCTGAGCTTAATTTGGGATCACAACTTTAAAATGCGTTTTATGGATCATAGAAGCCGTTTTTCGGGATTCTGAGCTTAATTTGGGATCACAACTTTAAAATGCGTTTTCTGGCCTTTAGAAGCCGTTTTCGGGATTCTGAGCTTAATTTGGGATCACAACTTTAAAATGCGTTTTATGGATCATAGAAGCCGTTTTTCGGGATTCTGAGCTTAATTTGGGATCACAACTTTAAAATGCGTTTTCTGGCCTTTAGAAGCCGTTTTTCGGGATTCTGAGCTTAATTTGGGATCACAATTTTAAAATGCGTTTTCTGGCCTTTAGAAGCCGTTTTTCGGGATTCTGAGCTTAATTTGGGATCACAACTTTAAAATGCGTTTTCTGGCCTTTGGAAGCCGTTTTTCGGGATTCTGAGCTTAATTTGGGATCCAATTTAAAATGCGTTTTCTGGCCTTTAGAAGCCGTTTTTCGGGATTCTGAGCTTAATTTGGGACCACAACTTTAAAATGCGTTTTCTGGCCTTTAGAAGCCGTTTTTCGGGATTCTGAGCTTAATTTGAGATCACAACTTTAAAATGCGTTTTCTGGCTTATAGAAGCCGTATTTCGGGATTCTGAGCTTAATTTGGGATCACAACTTTAAAATGCGTTTTCTGGCCTTTAGAAGCCGTTTTTCGGGATTCTGAGCTTAATTTGGGATCACAACTTTAAAATGCGTTTTCTGGCCTTTAGAAGCCGTTTTTCGGGATTCTGAGCTTAATTTGGGATCACAACTTTAAAATGCGTTTTCTGGCCTTTAGAAGCCGTTTTTCGGGATTCTGAGCTTAATTTGGGATCACAATTTTAAAATGCGTTTTCTGGCCTTTAGAAGCCGTTTTTCGGGATTCTGAGCTTAATTTGGGATCACAACTTTAAAATGCGTTTTCTGGCTTATAGAAGCCGTATTTCGGGATTCTGAGCTTAATTTGAGATCACAACTTTAAAATGCGTTTTCTGGCCTTTAGAAGCCGTTTTTCGGGATTCTGAGCTTAATTTGGGATCACAACTTTAAAATGCGTTTTCTGGCCTTTAGAAGCCGTTTTTCGGGATTCTGAGCTTAATTTGAGATCACAACTTTAAAATGCGTTTTCTGGCTTATAGAAGCCGTATTTCGGGATTCTGAGCTTAATTTGGGATCACAACTTTAAAATGCGTTTTCTGGCCTTTAGAAGCCGTTTTTCGGGATTCTGAGCTTAATTTGGGATCACAACTTTAAAATGCGTTTTCTGGCCTTTAGAAGCCGTTTTTCGGGATTCTGAGCTTAATTTGGGATCACAACTTTAAAATGCGTTTTCTGGCCTTTAGAAGCCGTTTTTCGGGATTCTGAGCTTAATTTGAGATCACAACTTTAAAATGCGTTTTCTGGCCTTTAGAAGCCGTTTTTCGGGATTCTGAGCTTAATTTGGGATCACAACTTTAAAATGCGTTTTCTGGCCTTTAGAAGCCGTTTTTCGGGATTCTGAGCTTAATTTGGGATCACAACTTTAAAATGCGTTTTCTGGCCTTTAGAAGCCGTTTTTCGGGATTCGGAGCTTAATTTGAGATCACAACTTTAAAATGCGTTTTCTGGCCTTTAGAAGCCGTTTTTCGGGATTCTGAGCTTAATTTGGGATCACAACTTTGAAATGCGTTTTCTGGCCTTTAGAAGCCGTTTTTCGGGATTCTGAGCTTAATTTGGGATCACAACTTTAAAATGCGTTTTCTGGCCTTTAGAAGCCGTTTTTCGGGATTCTGAGCTTAATTTGGGACCACAACTTTAAAATGCGTTTTCTGGCCTTTAGAAGCCGTTTTTCGGGATTCTGAGCTTAATTTGGGATCACAATTTTAAAATGCGTTTTCTGGCCTTTAGAAGCCGTATTTCGGGATTCTGAGCTTAATTTGGGATCACAACTTTAAAATGCGTTTTCTGGCCTTTAGAAGCCGTTTTCGGGATTCTGAGCTTAATTTGGGATCACAACTTTAAAATGCGTTTTATGGATCATAGAAGCCGTTTTTCGGGATTCTGAGCTTAATTTGGGATCACAACTTTAAAATGCGTTTTCTGGCCTTTAGAAGCCGTTTTTCGGGATTCTGAGCTTAATTTGGGATCACAACTTTAAAATGCGTTTTCTGGCCTTTAGAAGCCGTTTTTCGGGATTCTGAGCTTAATTTGGGATCACAATTTTAAAATGCGTTTTCTGGCCTTTAGAAGCCGTTTTTCGGGATTCTGAGCTTAATTTGGGATCACAATTTTAAAATGCGTTTTCTGGCCTTTAGAAGCCGTTTTTCGGGATTCTGAGCTTAATTTGGGATCACAACTTTAAAATGCGTTTTCTGGCCTTTAGAAGCCGTTTTTCGGGATTCTGAGCTTAATTTGGGATCACAATTTTAAAATGCGTTTTCTGGCCTTTAGAAGCCGTTTTTCGGGATTCTGAGCTTAATTTGGGATCACAACTTTAAAATGCGTTTTCTGGCCTTTAGAAGCCGTTTTTCGGGATTCTGAGCTTAATTTGGGATCACAATTTTAAAATGCGTTTTCTGGCCTTTAGAAGCCGTTTTTCGGGATTCTGAGCTTAATTTGGGATCACAACTTTAAAATGCGTTTTATGGATCATAGAAGCCGTTTTTCGGGATTCTGAGCTTAATTTGGGATCACAACTTTAAAATGCGTTTTCTGGCCTTTAGAAGCCGTTTTTCGGGATTCTGAGCTTAATTTGGGATCACAACTTTAAAATGCGTTTTCTGGCCTTTAGAAGCCGTTTTTCGGGATTCTGAGCTTAATTTGGGATCACAATTTTAAAATGCGTTTTCTGGCCTTTAGAAGCCGTTTTTCGGGATTCTGAGCTTAATTTGGGATCACAATTTTAAAATGCGTTTTCTGGCCTTTAGAAGCC
>NW_026597136.1:0-12944 GCF_029784155.1 Uranotaenia lowii | reverse complement strand
AAAAATGACAAAAATGACAAAAATGACAAAAATGACAAAAATGACAAAAATGACAAAAATGACAAAAATGACAAAAATGACAAAAATGACAAAAATGACAAAAATGACAAAAATGACAAAAATGACAAAAATGACAAAAATGACAAAAATGACAAAAATGACAAAAATGACAAAAATGACAAAAATGACAAAAATGACAAAAATGACAAAAATGACAAAAATGACAAAAATGACAAAAATGACAAAAATGACAAAAATGACAAAAATGACAAAAATGACAAAAATGACAAAAATGACAAAAATGACAAAAATGACAAAAATGACAAAAATGACAAAAATGACAAAAATGACAAAAATGACAAAAATGACAAAAATGACAAAAATGACAAAAATGACAAAAATGACAAAAATGACAAAAATGACAAAAATGACAAAAATGACAAAAATGACAAAAATGACAAAAATGACAAAAATGACAAAAATGACAAAAATGACAAAAATGACAAAAATGACAAAAATGACAAAAATGACAAAAATGACAAAAATGACAAAAATGACAAAAATGACAAAAATGACAAAAATGACAAAAAAGACAAAAATGACAAAAATGACAAAAAAGACAAAAATGACAAAAAAGACAAAAATGACAAAAATGACAAAAATGACAAAAATGACAAAAATGACAAAAATGACAAAAATGACAAAAATGACAAAAATGACAAAAATGACAAAAATGACAAAAATGACAAAAATGACAAAAATGACAAAAATGACAAAAAAGACAAAAAGACAAAAATGACAAAAATGACAAATATGACAAAAATGACAAAAATGACAAAAATGACAAAAATGACAAAAATGACAAAAATGACAAAAATGACAAAAATGACAAAAATGACAAAAATGACAAAAATGACAAAAATGACAAAAATGACAAAAATGACAAAAATGACAAAAATGACAAAAATGACAAAAATGACAAAAATGACAAAAATGACAAAAATGACAAAAATGACAAAAATGACAAAAATGACAAAAATGACAAAAATGACAAAAATGACAAAAATGACAAAAATGACAAAAATGACAAAAATGACAAAAATGACAAAAATGACAAATATGACAAAAATGACCAAAATGACAAAAATGACAAAAATGACAAAAATGACAAAAATGACAAAAATGACAAAAATGACAAAAATGACAAAAATGACAAAAATGACAAAAATGACAAAAATGACAAAAATGACAAAAATGACAAAAATGACAAAAATGACAAAAATGACAAAAATGACAAAAATGACAAAAATGACAAAAATGACAAAAATGACAAAAATGACAAAAATGACAAAAATGACAAAAATGACAAAAATGACAAAAATGACAAAAATGACAAAAATGACAAAAATGACAAAAATGACAAAAATGACAAAAATGACAAAAATGACAAAAATGACAAAAATGACAAAAATGACAAAAATGACAAAAATGACAAAAATGACAAAAATGACAAAAATTACAAAAATGACAAAAATGACAAAAATGACAAAAATGACAAAAATGACAAAAATGACAAAAATGACAAAAATGACAAAAATGACAAAAATGACAAAAATGACAAAAATGACAAAAATGACAAAAATGACAAAAATGACAAAAATGACAAAAATGACAAAAATGACAAAAATGACAAAAATGACAAAAATGACAAAAATGACAAAAATGACAAAAATGACAAAAATGACAAAAATGACAAAAATGACAAAAATGACAAAAATGACAAAAATGACAAAAATGACAAAAATGACAAAAATGACAAAAATGACAAAAATGACAAAAATGACAAAAATGACAAAAATGACAAAAATGACAAAAATGACAAAAATGACAAAAATGACAAAAATGACAAAAATGACAAAAATGACAAAAATGACAAAAATGACAAAAATGACAAAAATGACAAAAATGACAAAAATGACAAAAATGACAAAAATGACAAAAATGACAAAAATGACAAAAATGACAAAAATGACAAAAATGACAAAAATGACAAAAATGACAAAAATGACAAAAATGACAAAAATGACAAAAATGACAAAAATGACAAAAATGACAAAAATGACAAAAATGACAAAAATGACAAAAATGACAAAAATGACAAAAATGACAAAAATGACAAAAATGACAAAAATGACAAAAATGACAAAAATGACAAAAATGACAAAAATGACAAAAATGACAAAAATGACAAAAATGACAAAAATGACAAAAATGACAAAAATGACAAAAATGACAAAAATGACAAAAATGACAAAAATGACAAAAATGACAAAAATGACAAAAATGACAAAAATGACAAAAATGACAAAAATGACAAAAATGACAAAAATGACAAAAATGACAAAAATGACAAAAATGACAAAAATGACAAAAATGACAAAAATGACAAAAATGACAAAAATGACAAAAATGACAAAAATGACAAAAATGACAAAAATGACAAAAATGACAAAAATGACAAAAATGACAAAAATGACAAAAATGACAAAAATGACAAAAATGACAAAAATGACAAAAATGACAAAAATGACAAAAATGACAAAAATGACAAAAATGACAAAAATGACAAAAATGACAAAAATGACAAAAATGACAAAAATGACAAAAATGACAAAAATGACAAAAATGACAAAAATGACAAAAATGACAAAAATGACAAAAATGACAAAAATGACAAAAATGACAAAAATGACAAAAATGACAAAAATGACAAAAATGACAAAAATGACAAAAATGACAAATATGACAAAAATGACAAAAATGACCAAAATGACAAAAATGACAAAAATGACAAAAATGACAAAAATGACAAAAATGACAAAAATGACAAAAATGACAAAAATGACAAAAATGACAAAAATGACAAAAATGACAAAAATGACAAAAATGACAAAAATGACAAAAATGACAAAAATGACAAAAATGACAAAAATGACAAAAATGACAAAAATGACAAAAATGACAAAAATGACAAAAATGACAAAAAATGACAAAAATGACAAAAATGACAAAAATGACAAAAATGACAAAAATGACAAAAATGACAAAAATGACAAAAATGACCAAAATGACAAAAATGACAAAAATGACAAAAATGACAAAAATGACAAAAATGACAAAAATGACAAAAATGACATGTTTATCTTATATTTTGAAAATAACTGGTTTAGCAGCTTCAAATATCTCAAAATGAATTAGAAACAAAAAGAAGAATATTAGGTTGCCACTCGAATAATTACATTCCATACTTGAATAGAAGATTGAAAATAGAGTTGTTGTTTTCCTTTTTTATCCAGTCTTGTTTAGAAGACACGCCAAATTTTTAAAAATAATAATTCCCATTTATTTGAATAAAAATCGTCTGTCATATAAGAAGGGCGCCAATCGAAGCGTCATTCTAAATACTTCAATTCCACCAAGGGATAGAACAAAAATGAAATTATGGAGCTCTCAAGTCGGGTACTCCATCATTTTGGGATTCCCGGCACTTTCTATTTTTTTGTTGCTGGTGCTACCTATCCCGATGTCAGCCAAAAAATTATTCGACCAACTCAACCCGGGTGCAAATGGAACGGGATTGAGGGTGGAGAACTTTCTCTTCCTACACCTTCCAGTGCTACATAATACAATCTCATCTCAGGTGTGGGATAGAGGTATATTTTTAGTTTTTGGCAAAATTTTTTAATTCAATTCAATTGAATGGCTTTTAGCCGGATGCATCCGGGATCGTGATGTATGTATTCGGTCGTTTTGGAACCTGCAGTAGGTAAGGCGCACATGCAGTACCTAGACATAAAATGCGCCCCAAACCGGCTGACTAACTGACTGACTGACTCCGGTGGTCCGTAACTCCAAGTATTGGCTATCATTCGGGGTGTTTTTTTTTTGTACTGCCAGCTAACGTTCGATCGTTTGGCGGATTAGATTGATTCTTCGGCTTCGGCGTCGACAAGAATGCTAGTCACTTTTTTAGTCAGTAACTCTCTCCCGTATTCAGAATATTTAAAAACGCTTCCTTCGGCATTCATTTTTAATTTTGCATATGTGGGGATCTGATTCACGCCTCAGCGAGATTTCAGTCTGCTTGCTATCTATCTCTGCTCAACGAGCCTTTTTGGCCGTTTTGGTGAAGCTCATGAGATTCGGATTTCATTTTTCAAATTGACAAATAGGTTTATGAATAACGTTTTCGAGTCGACTGGCAGTGCGGAATTAAGCTCGTCGATATTTTGCGAGATATTTGGAAGATTGATTTCGGGAAATAGATTGAGAGGATATGATAAGTTATTTTCATTTATAAAAGACATTTGAAATTTGAAATTTTGTTGTTGTTCCAATTACAGCAAAGTTTGTCACTTACGGCTTGACATGCTCAAAATAGTTCACCTTCATTAATTTACCTTACTTTCGTACATATTCAAGACGATACTTTGCTTAAATAGATTGAAAACACATTTTTCAATAAAAGCGCGAGAGATATTTTTATTTTAGGACCCTGTGAATGCTCATTACTTTTAATAATTAAATTTTATGTGATTTATACCAAAGATTGATTTTTCAACGTGAAAACACTCAAAAATCAATCGCTAAGGCGTAACATAATTTTCTTATCTTGGTACAATCAGCAATGAGAAGTTTAATAAGTTACCTGAGTCAATAAAATATGGAGTTGCATTAATGCAGAATCAATGTAAAATGTTTTAATGTGAATTACCTAAACTTGGAATTGAATGTGGAATTGAATCTTTCGAATGGTGCAAAAATAAGCGATGCTAATTTTCAATAAATGAAATGGTTCTATCCGAGATACCGTGATGGATTAAAGTTTAAATGTCTTATAGTTTGGAAATACTCGGTCAATTAGGTATTTCACAGCATTTTTTTCGGTGATACAATTTCTTGTTGGGCACCGTTCATTAGCTATTTTTCCATTTTTTTCTGCTTTTGACTCATCACTGGAGAACCAATGATTTGGATATAATTAATTGGAACAATAAATTGATTCTTGAATCAGAACCGAATGCCCACTTTTAAAAAGCATCTAACGCAAAGACCGTTCCAATGACCATTTTCCGCTCTACCCAATATGCTCTTCCGTAGATTGCTGCTGCCGTTGCTAGAGTGAAAATATACCTATTATTTAAAATTTAATCGAAAAGTGATCAATTTCAAAAACCAACCATCATTCACCATCACCATTAACATTAGTAGCTCAGGGTTCAGAGTCAACGGGCGAAAAAAACAGCAGAACTGGAGTTCAAGAGATGCCATTTGCACTTGTAAACGCTGTTGAAACACTTATTTTTCCTCTCCGTAGCTGGTTTGTGAGCCCACCTACACACGATTCACCAAAAGAAGAGTTGAGCCACTATACAGAATTTTTTTTAATGACTTTCTTCTACTTTCACAGAAAAAATTATAATTTTCCAAACAACTAAAAACTTTGAGAACGCGTGCTTTCCCACCCCAGTCAACGGCTACTTTGCCTCTAAAATAAAAGTTTTCTAGAAGGGTCATTCAAAAGTTCTTGGAAAAAATGAAAGCTTGCTGATCAATTCTTAAAAAAAAAAAAATAGCAAAACTCCTCTAAATCTTCTTATAGGATAGTTTAAACCAGACATGTTAAACTGGGGGTTTGGTCAATGCGGCCCGCGTAGCCACGTCTTGAATTGTCACAAAAAAACTCCACTGGTTTTTATGTAAAATGTTACTGTAAAAAACTTAAATTGAATGTAACGTTTTCAACTTAATGCAAATGGTTTTCGATGTTAAAATTTCCTCTCAGAAAATCACGCATAACATTGTTGCTCTGAACCACAGTTTGAGGTGTAAGATTGTGTGTAAACATTCATAACGTAAACAACATAAATACCTTCATTTTGGTTCAATTATTTTTGTTTAACCGAAGGAACAACAGGCATAATGTGATATTTTTTAAATTTAGAATGTACGTAAGCGTGAATATCAACATTATTCATTGTAAAAAGCACATAATAAGTAATCAAAAATTTTTCGTGATTAAATTTGTAGCTCTGAATAATTTTATTTCAGTGACCACTTGTCTAACGTTCAGTTAATTTTGCGGTAAGTGTGTTGGTTGCACCGGAATTGAAGAAAAAACACATCCCACTGCTGGAGTCTTCTTATAGCCTCAAACCTAATACGTGAGTATAAACAACATACATTTTTAATACCACTAGTTAACAATATTTTTAATAAGTAAGTTAAGAGTCATTTTTAATACCATATCGTTTACTGAATTGAAAAAAATCCGATGATGATGATGATTTGAGCAGTTTTTGAAATACTGTAAAAAGAAAAAAATAATTGTGTTTTTTTTTAATATTTGCGCTGCCGGAAAGTCTGTCCCATATGCAAAAACAACGAACCGAGAAAAACGGCTTAAAAGATTTTTATAAACTTTCGTGGATTTCTCGGTTGAAACTTTACCTTTTCTTCTTCTTTCTTCACAGATATTAAGATAATTGTTGTAGAATTTCGTCCAATGTGTTTTGATTAGGGAGTTGTTGATGCGGAGGAGAAAATAATGATGGGACAGCCTTGCGAGTATATTTCGTATGCGGATTAAATATACCCGCAAAGCTGTCCCATATTTGGCTTTTCTTTTGTCAGTTGATCATTTGATTCTCTCTATCTGCGCTGTATTATTCACTTTACTGGTTGTTTACTGATAAAAATAAGTTTGAAATGATGTTGTTCAGATAGTCAAAGATAAAGAAAGTTTATCGTAAGAATTGAGTGGGACTAAAATAAAATGAATAACAACGTTCCATGAATAAAACAACCTGTACCGTCATATTTTGGGAAGTTTTTCGGTCGATTATCTTTTTAGAAAGACTATAAATACCTTCAAATTAAATTAATGCTGAATCAGAAACATCAAAGTATCTTGGCTGCAAATATTTGATGAGAAAAATCAATTCAATATGACTTAAGCGTATTTTTGTTTATAGATTTTATGAAAGTCCTAACAGCAGGTAACAGCATGACGAAAACCAAAAAAATATGCCTTTGTAGCTGACTATTTTCCATGTTTTACAAAGAACAATTTAATAAGCTTCATGCGAAATTAAAAAAAAAAACAGTTTGATGGAATTTACCCATTAGGCTAAACTTAGCTTGTAAAAATTATGGAGATTTTTATTTTTAACTTTACTATACTGTTTTATCTAGTCTAACTTTCGCAATTTCAATAAATGCTTATTATGTCGCACACATTGTATGAATAATTGTAAAATTAACATAAATTAGAGGAGCAATTTTGAAGCATTCTGTATAAATAGACATATGGGACAGCTTTGCGCGTATATTTCATATGGGACAGACATGACTTGGTATTTATGTCATATATGTTGAGAACAAAGTTATGAAAGTTTTTAGTCTTAATTGAAGAACTAACTGTATTTGAACGATTTTTGAGATAAATTGAAAATGACGAAAATGCATATGGGACAGCGAATAGCGGCAGTGCAGCTACTGTTCATAAAATCATCTTTTCTATAATTAGACCAAAAAACTGCTCTTCCCAGATATTTTTTTGACTTCCATTCGGATTCAGAGGTTGATTTTAAACTTGAAACTTGACGTCAATAAATAAAGTTCAGTTTTTTTTTTGTAAACAATTGCTATCACATCATATGAGGCCCTCAGAGCCAAAGGGGTATTAGTGCACAAAAGCTACTTTCGAGATAGCACGCTTCAAAGTTTCTTTGTTGTCCGATTTTCCATAGACTTTTTGGTAAGTTATAGTGTTTATCCGTCAAAAAAGTATGAAGATAACATAGTGGAAATCGCCAATTTTCGACATTTTTGGAAGACATTGGACATGAATTCGATTGTGTTCTCTACTACACAGAAGTACGCTGGCTTTCCTGCCACAAAATATTCAAAAGATTATTTTTGCTACGAGTGGAAATAATATTATTTTTGGAAATGAAAGGTGAACCTATTGAACATGTTCAAGCAGACGACTGGGTTCAGGATTTGGCATTTGCCGTTGATCTCACTGGCCACCTGCAAGATTTGAACTTAAAACTTCCAGGAAAAGAAAGAAATATCATAAATGCTTGTGATGATGTAAAAACTTTCAAGCGAAGTACCGTTTATGGATCATCCAAATTTCCAAAAAAAACCTTGTAAACTTCTTTATGTGTCAAGAACTGAAAAGATCAAATGAGGCTGCATCATTTGGTAAATACGTACTTCACCTAGAATCGATACTAGATGCATTCAAAAGCCGTTTTCGTGACTGTAATTCATACGTGCAAGAATTTTCATTGTTTTTATCTGCATTTTCGTTTGCTCCTGAAAATGCTGCTGATAATTTGCAACTAGAGTTGATAGAGCTGCAGTGCTATTCTTTACTAAAAGCGAAATATATTGTAGTGGCTGTACCAAAATTTTATAGCTATTTGCCTGAACGCTACGTTGAGTTACGGAAATTTGTTGCCAGAATTCTAGCTATGTTTGCAAGTACCTATCTATGTGAGTAGTTTTTTACCATAATGAAAGCTACAATAACTCCACATCGTTCGAGATTTTCTGATATAAATTTATCATCAATAATGAAAGTGTCAGTGACAAATAAACCTGATATTTATAAACAAGTATCTTAAAGATGTCAAGCACCAGGACAATAGATATAATTCATTATAATATAAGAATGTTAAAAATTAAAAGCTTTAATAAAAGTTTAACGCAAAATTTCATTCCAAGTTTACTTATAACTATATTCCATTGTATTGTATCTCATCTCCGCGAAACTTATATGTTATGTTTTCTAACTGATTTTGGCTGCGGCCCTCTACGTCATAGACATTTTTCAATGCGGCCCGCACACCTAAACGAGTTTGACATGCCTGGTTTAAATACCGAATATTGTCCTTTTTCAACTATTCGGCCGAGTTTTAATTAAAAATACAAAAGTGATTAATTCCATTCCCATATTTTTCTACCATCTTAACGCCCCTCATGTGTTTGAGTCGATTATTTCCAACCAGATGATGTTTTTCAAAATCTTTTTCAAGAAGGGGTTTCTCTGTTATTTAAAATTTCATCAATAATGGAAAGGACATCAGATGACTTGTCGCTTCCAGAGCATAGGTCGGCAACCTGTGACTCATTTGATATGAAACTGCGGCTCTTTTGCTCACTGCCGCAACATTTTAAAATCGTGCTCAAGCGATAATTGAGTCTTGGATTATCAAGGGTCCAGAAGAAAATTCCAAAATTGCATCCACTGTAGGAACAAGCGGGAAATACTAAGTACAATGACCCTCTTAATTTTTGTCCTCCATGATTATTGATCAGTAGAAATTTCCAAAATCGCATTAGAATAAGTCAACCGTCTCGAAAAATATTTACAACTTTGGTTGCAACAACATAAAAAATATCGGAAAATCCCCTCAATTCTGTTCTTTTTATTAAAATGAAAACGATAGTTTTAATATATCTGAGTCTAGATACTTCATTAGCATTCCAGATCCGGCAGGTTGCCTGGATATCGAGGAAAATGAGCCGATTATTCACAATTTTAACAAAATTCCAAATTTTCAACTTGTTTTAGCGAAATAAATTCGCATGCCTTTTTAAGAATTGCAAGATAAGATTTTTATGCACCGCTGATGTGCCTCGGTAAAAAATATTTTTCAGCTCTTTTTAAGAAAAAAAAAAGTCTGGAAAATTTACTCAATAAATAAGGGGTTAAAAAATATAAAAGATACACGAAATTCAAATACAAAATTCAAAAACTTAGAGTAAAGAATTACAAATTAAAGTTTTACAGCTTTTAAAACTCGAAGTAGTTTTTTTTATAATGAAATTGTATGTTTAAAAAAAAATAAACCTTTGAGTCTTTGAACACATTTAAAATTTCAAATGTGATACCTGTAGCCAATATTACACAAATTTTTAACTTAGTTTCAGTAACGGACATTATTATTATTTTTTTTATCAAGAGTTAATCACAATTGATTTTTTTTTTAGATTTTTTTTGACACTTTAAAAGTATTCTTGAACTGATTTTGAAAATTAAAATGTACTTTTTCTTTATTATCTGTCACGTGCTTTTAACAAAGGCTACAAAATCACATTAATATAGATTTATATTGTTTAAACCACAGATTTTTTCCAGTAATCTAAGCTTTAGCAAACATTGATGAATAGTCTACAATGTATTGAAATTCAAACTTCATTCAATTTGTACGCACAATACTGAAGAATCAGATGTAACATAAAATGAGATTTTTCAAATTTCCAATTGCATAAAATTTTGAAGGCACGTTCGTTTGATGTTATAAATTTTGAAAAAATCTAACAGTTGTCAAGAGGATAATATTTGAAAATTAAAGTTTTCGGCTAAATACATAAATTTCAGTTGAATTCAACCTAATCTGGGAAACGTTAAAAAGTTTGATAATTTTAAGAATTTATTTATCTTTGCTATGTTAGTTTATAAGCTTTTTTTGCCGAAGAAATTATAAATATTCTGTTTATGTTAATATGTTCCAATCTTTCACTTTGACATCATGCAAAGTATTCATTTAAGCTTGATAAGGATTTTTAATTTTCTCGACTCGATATCGAAACCAAACCATGTTAAAAGAGTTGACAATCCAGAATGGAATAAATGTCATCTAAGTAATGAATGATAATCAGAAACGGATTTAAAGAAATATCCAAAAGTTTAAAAAAAATCTCGAATGGTCAAAGTTATTTCTGTAAACTTACTGTTCATTGATCATTCATATGTTCTGTTTTTTTTTTAAATTAAAAACAAACACAATAAAACTTGGCTCTTTAAAAATCTGAGATTCTAAAAATTTGAAGTTTTTGGCTCATCCGACTCAAAAAGTTTCCGACCACTGTTCAAGGGCGTTTATCACAAAAGTGATAGGATTCCTGTAAAATCTGGGACAAAACATGTCGAAGCAGGTGCCAAGCAATTTGAAATCGCTAGTCGCAGGCAGTTCAGGATTTTGTTTTTTTTTTTTTTTGAAAAACTTGTTAACACAAGTGCAAATCTGAAAAAATCTTGGCCAAAAAAATACAGTGACACTTAAACAATTAAAATTAAAATTTTAAAGTTTTCATAGAATCACAGAAGCAGTGTCAAAATCGTATCTAATAAATAAACAAACAACAATTTATGTTCATTTCGAAAGTTTTTAAAAATAGTTTTTGAAGTCAGAATCTAAAACTTTTAAAAGTCAATCAAGCTAAGCTAAGCTAAAATTTAAAACTTTTAAAAGTCCAATTTGAGTGTTTAATTTGATTTAGCAAATAATTTGAATAAACCCGGGTAAAATTCGGGATTTTCGAACAATATCTGGGCATACCGGCCAGATTTGACTTATCTAGAATTCTTTGACAAAAAATAATCCCATAATGGGATTTATGGGCAATCCTGGATATACAGGAAAATCTGGAATAACGGTAATCAAAGAATAAAACTATCTACATTGAAAAACCACGGAAAAACCAAAGGTGTTTTACGAAGTTTTTGGTGATTGTGTAGCTTTTTCAATATTACTTTTGAATAATTTACAAATATTCCAAAATAATTTGAAAAATTTAACAATTTAGTTTAGTATATAAATTTTAAAAATAAATATTCAGCCTTATGGTTTTTGGGCAGTATTTGGCTGGCCGAACATTTGGTACATCTCTTGTTTTAACACTTTCAGTGAGATCTGGATTCAACAACGCGTGGGCCCGAATCACCCGTGGACTTAAAGGTCTTAAATAAATTATAGTAATAATTATGGATTCAACACCATTGAACCATGCTCGTAAACCCCGGGTTTTCAATCAGAATGTTATGAAAATAACATTAACCCCCTTTCAGTTCTAAGCAAAAACAGCATTTTTATCACGCTTTATCAGATTATAAAAATTACGTAATTCTGAAACTTTTCCCTGCCCTCTTTTCCAATTTAAGACATTTGATTTTTTTAAAATTATAACACTATTAACTATTTGTAACGTGTGAAGCAAAATATACTTCACTTAGTAATTTACTGAATTCGAACAAATATTTCACGGAAATGCAGCTCAGATTTAAAAAAAATCTGTTAGAATCTTTTGAGGAGGACCGAGTATAAACAAGTTTCAATCTTTTTGTTACAATGAATTTACCACAAAAATCCTGCGTTCTATTTTCAAGTAGCTGCAAACAGGATAGAAAAATTAAGTAAAAGGTTTACCAAAGATTCAGATTTCCAAATTTCCGTAAGACCGAATATTCGGCTCACTGAACAGTTGAATAAAGTATCCGGCCAAACAAGCCATAAATCTTCTTTTGTTTTAATGCTTCCAATGCAAGTTGCTTGAATTTATACCAGTTAATGCAGTTTTTGAAAAATATTTTTCAAATATTATTGGATTATGTATAAAATGTTCAAAAGTATTGTTGGAAAAACTGCACAGTCACTCATAACTTAAGCTTGAATTCAGTTTTCACAAGTTTTACAATACAAAGAAACGGATTTTCTAGACAAAGTTCCATCAAAACAATGATTGGAATCCTTTAATAGATCTTTTTAAACCTGCTGATATGTTTCATGAAACATTGAAATTTAAAGTTTTTTTTTGTATGTAGGGATGTAGGCATTGGGGTTAACAACCTTTTTTGAGAATTTATTGCTTCAATCCGACTAATGATCTTTCAATGGAGTCCACAAAATTTGAAAAATTGAGTTAATCTTGAATTTTGGATGAATAACAGATCAATGCGTAAAGACGATATTATGAATGATCTTATCCTTGGCATACAGCTTTATTTTCAATCTCTTTCCATTCACTGATACATGAAAATATAATCTTTAATCCAATCTAATTTGTTGAAGAGTAAAAAGGTAATGGCA
>NW_026597135.1:0-12967 GCF_029784155.1 Uranotaenia lowii | reverse complement strand
TCCACCGAGAGATTCCGGCAGAGATCGAGACATTGCCTTCCAATGATAATAATGGCTTGATTTTTCTAAACCTACCGGTGTGTTGCTGCATGGAAAAGACAAAAGTTCCAGCCCAAGACACTTCGATTGACAGTCACCGGAAAAGTTCATTGGAAATTCATGCACTGATAGAAATGTGAGATATTTTGATACAGTTGCTTCGCGTCTTATCTTATGACTTCTTCAAAAATCTCAGATTCGGAATATTCAGCAACCGTTTTGGCTGAGTAGAAGGTTGGCGCTCCATAGAAGGTGAAAGGATTGAATAATTCATAGGGTTTTTCCGCACCGATGAAAAAATAAGAAAAAAGAAGATGCTGTTCACACGTATGGAAAAATTGTCGCGCACAAACATATAATGCATCAAAAGGGATGGTGGGAGTTCTTTTTACCATCAGCTTATCGTCAACGTGGTTATCAATTTTGATCTGTCATTCGATCAGGGGATTTCATTTATCAATCATTTTTTTACACAAAGCTTTGAAAGAATTGGAAATTTCTAAAATATGTGGCTAGCTGTCATTCAACAAAATGATTAATATGAAAGAATTTTAAATACATTTTTAATTTTTTGCTCATTTTTGTAATCAGGACAAGATAATTTGAGGCTTTTTTTGAAAGAAATAAAGAAATAAAACTTTTCTGTCTTTTCTGTCTTTTCTGTCTTTTCTGTCTTTTCTGTCTTTTCTGTCTTTTCTGTCTTTTCTGTCTTTTCTGTCTTTTCTGTCTTTTCTGTATGTCTTTTCTGTCTTTTCTGTCTTTTCTGTCTTTTCTGTCTTTTCTGTCTTTTCTGTCTTTTCTGTCTATTCTGTCTTTTCTGTCTTTTCTGTCTTTTCTGTCTTTTCTGTCTTTTCTGTCTTTTCTGTCTTTTCTGTCTTTTCTGTCTTTTCTGTCTTTTCTGTCTTTTCTGTCTTTTCTGTCTTTTCTGTCTTTTCTGTCTTTTCTGTCTTTTCTGTCTTTTCTGTCTTTTCTGTCTTTTCTGTCTTTTCTGTCTTTTCTGTCTTTTCTGTCTTTTCTGTCTTTTCTGTCTTTTCTGTCTTTTCTGTCTTTTCTGTCTTTTCTGTCTTTTCTGTCTTTTCTGTCTTTTCTGTCTTTTCTGTCTTTTCTGTCTTTTCTGTCTTTTCTGTCTTTTCTGTCTTTTCTGTCTTTTCTGTCTTTTCTGTCTTTTCTGTCTTTTCTGTCTTTTCTGTCTTTTCTGTCTTTTCTGTCTTTTCTGTCTTTTCTGTCTTTTCTGTCTTTTCTGTCTTTTCTGTCTTTTCTGTCTTTTCTGTCTTTTCTGTCTTTTCTGTCTTTTCTGTCTTTTCTGTCTTTTCTGTCTTTTCTGTCTTTTCTGTCTTTTCTGTCTTTTCTGTCTTTTCTGTCTTTTCTGTCTTTTCTGTCTTTTCTGTCTTTTCTGTCTTTTCTGTCTTTTCTGTCTTTTCTGTCTTTTCTGTCTTTTCTGTCTTTTCTGTCTTTTCTGTCTTTTCTGTCTTTTCTGTCTTTTCTGTCTTTTCTGTCTTTTCTGTCTTTTCTGTCTTTTCTGTCTTTTCTGTCTTTTCTGTCTTTTCTGTCTTTTCTGTCTTTTCTGTCTTTTCTGTCTTTTCTGTCTTTTCTGTCTTTTCTGTCTTTTCTGTCTTTTCTGTCTTTTCTGTCTTTTCTGTCTTTTCTGTCTTTTCTGTCTTTTCTGTCTTTTCTGTCTTTTCTGTCTTTTCTGTCTTTTCTGTCTTTTCTGTCTTTTCTGTCTTTTCTGTCTTTTCTGTCTTTTCTGTCTTTTCTGTCTTTTCTGTCTTTTCTGTCTTTTCTGTCTTTTCTGTCTTTTCTGTCTTTTCTGTCTTTTCTGTCTTTTCTGTCTTTTCTGTCTTTTCTGTCTTTTCTGTCTTTTCTGTCTTTTCTGTCTTTTCTGTCTTTTCTGTCTTTTCTGTCTTTTCTGTCTTTTCTGTCTTTTCTGTCTTTTCTGTCTTTTCTGTCTTTTCTGTCTTTTCTGTCTTTTCTGTCTTTTCTGTCTTTTCTGTCTTTTCTGTCTTTTCTGTCTTTTCTGTCTTTTCTGTCTTTTCTGTCTTTTCTGTCTTTTCTGTCTTTTCTGTCTTTTCTGTCTTTTCTGTCTTTTCTGTCTTTTCTGTCTTTTCTGTCTTTTCTGTCTTTTCTGTCTTTTCTGTCTTTTCTGTCTTTTCTGTCTTTTCTGTCTTTTCTGTCTTTTCTGTCTTTTCTGTCTTTTCTGTCTTTTCTGTCTTTTCTGTCTTTTCTGTCTTTTCTGTCTTTTCTGTCTTTTCTGTCTTTTCTGTCTTTTCTGTCTTTTCTGTCTTTTCTGTCTTTTCTGTCTTTTCTGTCTTTTCTGTCTTTTCTGTCTTTTCTGTCTTTTCTGTCTTTTCTGTCTTTTCTGTCTTTTCTGTCTTTTCTGTCTTTTCTGTCTTTTCTGTCTTTTCTGTCTTTTCTGTCTTTTCTGTCTTTTCTGTCTTTTCTGTCTTTTCTGTCTTTTCTGTCTTTTCTGTCTTTTCTGTCTTTTCTGTCTTTTCTGTCTTTTCTGTCTTTTCTGTCTTTTCTGTCTTTTCTGTCTTTTCTGTCTTTTCTGTCTTTTCTGTCTTTTCTGTCTTTTCTGTCTTTTCTGTCTTTTCTGTCTTTTCTGTCTTTTCTGTCTTTTCTGTCTTTTCTGTCTTTTCTGTCTTTTCTGTCTTTTCTGTCTTTTCTGTCTTTTCTGTCTTTTCTGTCTTTTCTGTCTTTTCTGTCTTTTCTGTCTTTTCTGTCTTTTCTGTCTTTTCTGTCTTTTCTGTCTTTTCTGTCTTTTCTGTCTTTTCTGTCTTTTCTGTCTTTTCTGTCTTTTCTGTCTTTTCTGTCTTTTCTGTCTTTTCTGTCTTTTCTGTCTTTTCTGTCTTTTCTGTCTTTTCTGTCTTTTCTGTCTTTTCTGTCTTTTCTGTCTTTTCTGTCTTTTCTGTCTTTTCTGTCTTTTCTGTCTTTTCTGTCTTTTCTGTCTTTTCTGTCTTTTCTGTCTTTTCTGTCTTTTCTGTCTTTTCTGTCTTTTCTGTCTTTTCTGTCTTTTCTGTCTTTTCTGTCTTTTCTGTCTTTTCTGTCTTTTCTGTCTTTTCTGTCTTTTCTGTCTTTTCTGTCTTTTCTGTCTTTTCTGTCTTTTCTGTCTTTTCTGTCTTTTCTGTCTTTTCTGTCTTTTCTGTCTTTTCTGTCTTTTCTGTCTTTTCTGTCTTTTCTGTCTTTTCTGTCTTTTCTGTCTTTTCTGTCTTTTCTGTCTTTTCTGTCTTTTCTGTCTTTTCTGTCTTTTCTGTCTTTTCTGTCTTTTCTGTCTTTTCTGTCTTTTCTGTCTTTTCTGTCTTTTCTGTCTTTTCTGTCTTTTCTGTCTTTTCTGTCTTTTCTGTCTTTTCTGTCTTTTCTGTCTTTTCTGTCTTTTCTGTCTTTTCTGTCTTTTCTGTCTTTTCTGTCTTTTCTGTCTTTTCTGTCTTTTCTGTCTTTTCTGTCTTTTCTGTCTTTTCTGTCTTTTCTGTCTTTTCTGTCTTTTCTGTCTTTTCTGTCTTTTCTGTCTTTTCTGTCTTTTCTGTCTTTTCTGTCTTTTCTGTCTTTTCTGTCTTTTCTGTCTTTTCTGTCTTTTCTGTCTTTTCTGTCTTTTCTGTCTTTTCTGTCTTTTCTGTCTTTTCTGTCTTTTCTGTCTTTTCTGTCTTTTCTGTCTTTTCTGTCTTTTCTGTCTTTTCTGTCTTTTCTGTCTTTTCTGTCTTTTCTGTCTTTTCTGTCTTTTCTGTCTTTTCTGTCTTTTCTGTCTTTTCTGTCTTTTCTGTCTTTTCTGTCTTTTCTGTCTTTTCTGTCTTTTCTGTCTTTTCTGTCTTTTCTGTCTTTTCTGTCTTTTCTGTCTTTTCTGTCTTTTCTGTCTTTTCTGTCTTTTCTGTCTTTTCTGTCTTTTCTGTCTTTTCTGTCTTTTCTGTCTTTTCTGTCTTTTCTGTCTTTTCTGTCTTTTCTGTCTTTTCTGTCTTTTCTGTCTTTTCTGTCTTTTCTGTCTTTTCTGTCTTTTCTGTCTTTTCTGTCTTTTCTGTCTTTTCTGTCTTTTCTGTCTTTTCTGTCTTTTCTGTCTTTTCTGTCTTTTCTGTCTTTTCTGTCTTTTCTGTCTTTTCTGTCTTTTCTGTCTTTTCTGTCTTTTCTGTCTTTTCTGTCTTTTCTGTCTTTTCTGTCTTTTCTGTCTTTTCTGTCTTTTCTGTCTTTTCTGTCTTTTCTGTCTTTTCTGTCTTTTCTGTCTTTTCTGTCTTTTCTGTCTTTTCTGTCTTTTCTGTCTTTTCTGTCTTTTCTGTCTTTTCTGTCTTTTCTGTCTTTTCTGTCTTTTCTGTCTTTTCTGTCTTTTCTGTCTTTTCTGTCTTTTCTGTCTTTTCTGTCTTTTCTGTCTTTTCTGTCTTTTCTGTCTTTTCTGTCTTTTCTGTCTTTTCTGTCTTTTCTGTCTTTTCTGTCTTTTCTGTCTTTTCTGTCTTTTCTGTCTTTTCTGTCTTTTCTGTCTTTTCTGTCTTTTCTGTCTTTTCTGTCTTTTCTGTCTTTTCTGTCTTTTCTGTCTTTTCTGTCTTTTCTGTCTTTTCTGTCTTTTCTGTCTTTTCTGTCTTTTCTGTCTTTTCTGTCTTTTCTGTCTTTTCTGTCTTTTCTGTCTTTTCTGTCTTTTCTGTCTTTTCTGTCTTTTCTGTCTTTTCTGTCTTTTCTGTCTTTTCTGTCTTTTCTGTCTTTTCTGTCTTTTCTGTCTTTTCTGTCTTTTCTGTCTTTTCTGTCTTTTCTGTCTTTTCTGTCTTTTCTGTCTTTTCTGTCTTTTCTGTCTTTTCTGTCTTTTCTGTCTTTTCTGTCTTTTCTGTCTTTTCTGTCTTTTCTGTCTTTTCTGTCTTTTCTGTCTTTTCTGTCTTTTCTGTCTTTTCTGTCTTTTCTGTCTTTTCTGTCTTTTCTGTCTTTTCTGTCTTTTCTGTCTTTTCTGTCTTTTCTGTCTTTTCTGTCTTTTCTGTCTTTTCTGTCTTTTCTGTCTTTTCTGTCTTTTCTGTCTTTTCTGTCTTTTCTGTCTTTTCTGTCTTTTCTGTCTTTTCTGTCTTTTCTGTCTTTTCTGTCTTTTCTGTCTTTTCTGTCTTTTCTGTCTTTTCTGTCTTTTCTGTCTTTTCTGTCTTTTCTGTCTTTTCTGTCTTTTCTGTCTTTTCTGTCTTTTCTGTCTTTTCTGTCTTTTCTGTCTTTTCTGTCTTTTCTGTCTTTTCTGTCTTTTCTGTCTTTTCTGTCTTTTCTGTCTTTTCTGTCTTTTCTGTCTTTTCTGTCTTTTCTGTCTTTTCTGTCTTTTCTGTCTTTTCTGTCTTTTCTGTCTTTTCTGTCTTTTCTGTCTTTTCTGTCTTTTCTGTCTTTTCTGTCTTTTCTGTCTTTTCTGTCTTTTCTGTCTTTTCTGTCTTTTCTGTCTTTTCTGTCTTTTCTGTCTTTTCTGTCTTTTCTGTCTTTTCTGTCTTTTCTGTCTTTTCTGTCTTTTCTGTCTTTTCTGTCTTTTCTGTCTTTTCTGTCTTTTCTGTCTTTTCTGTCTTTTCTGTCTTTTCTGTCTTTTCTGTCTTTTCTGTCTTTTCTGTCTTTTCTGTCTTTTCTGTCTTTTCTGTCTTTTCTGTCTTTTCTGTCTTTTCTGTCTTTTCTGTCTTTTCTGTCTTTTCTGTCTTTTCTGTCTTTTCTGTCTTTTCTGTCTTTTCTGTCTTTTCTGTCTTTTCTGTCTTTTCTGTCTTTTCTGTCTTTTCTGTCTTTTCTGTCTTTTCTGTCTTTTCTGTCTTTTCTGTCTTTTCTGTCTTTTCTGTCTTTTCTGTCTTTTCTGTCTTTTCTGTCTTTTCTGTCTTTTCTGTCTTTTCTGTCTTTTCTGTCTTTTCTGTCTTTTCTGTCTTTTCTGTCTTTTCTGTCTTTTCTGTCTTTTCTGTCTTTTCTGTCTTTTCTGTCTTTTCTGTCTTTTCTGTCTTTTCTGTCTTTTCTGTCTTTTCTGTCTTTTCTGTCTTTTCTGTCTTTTCTGTCTTTTCTGTCTTTTCTGTCTTTTCTGTCTTTTCTGTCTTTTCTGTCTTTTCTGTCTTTTCTGTCTTTTCTGTCTTTTCTGTCTTTTCTGTCTTTTCTGTCTTTTCTGTCTTTTCTGTCTTTTCTGTCTTTTCTGTCTTTTCTGTCTTTTCTGTCTTTTCTGTCTTTTCTGTCTTTTCTGTCTTTTCTGTCTTTTCTGTCTTTTCTGTCTTTTCTGTCTTTTCTGTCTTTTCTGTCTTTTCTGTCTTTTCTGTCTTTTCTGTCTTTTCTGTCTTTTCTGTCTTTTCTGTCTTTTCTGTCTTTTCTGTCTTTTCTGTCTTTTCTGTCTTTTCTGTCTTTTCTGTCTTTTCTGTCTTTTCTGTCTTTTCTGTCTTTTCTGTCTTTTCTGTCTTTTCTGTCTTTTCTGTCTTTTCTGTCTTTTCTGTCTTTTCTGTCTTTTCTGTCTTTTCTGTCTTTTCTGTCTTTTCTGTCTTTTCTGTCTTTTCTGTCTTTTCTGTCTTTTCTGTCTTTTCTGTCTTTTCTGTCTTTTCTGTCTTTTCTGTCTTTTCTGTCTTTTCTGTCTTTTCTGTCTTTTCTGTCTTTTCTGTCTTTTCTGTCTTTTCTGTCTTTTCTGTCTTTTCTGTCTTTTCTGTCTTTTCTGTCTTTTCTGTCTTTTCTGTCTTTTCTGTCTTTTCTGTCTTTTCTGTCTTTTCTGTCTTTTCTGTCTTTTCTGTCTTTTCTGTCTTTTCTGTCTTTTCTGTCTTTTCTGTCTTTTCTGTCTTTTCTGTCTTTTCTGTCTTTTCTGTCTTTTCTGTCTTTTCTGTCTTTTCTGTCTTTTCTGTCTTTTCTGTCTTTTCTGTCTTTTCTGTCTTTTCTGTCTTTTCTGTCTTTTCTGTCTTTTCTGTCTTTTCTGTCTTTTCTGTCTTTTCTGTCTTTTCTGTCTTTTCTGTCTTTTCTGTCTTTTCTGTCTTTTCTGTCTTTTCTGTCTTTTCTGTCTTTTCTGTCTTTTCTGTCTTTTCTGTCTTTTCTGTCTTTTCTGTCTTTTCTGTCTTTTCTGTCTTTTCTGTCTTTTCTGTCTTTTCTGTCTTTTCTGTCTTTTCTGTCTTTTCTGTCTTTTCTGTCTTTTCTGTCTTTTCTGTCTTTTCTGTCTTTTCTGTCTTTTCTGTCTTTTCTGTCTTTTCTGTCTTTTCTGTCTTTTCTGTCTTTTCTGTCTTTTCTGTCTTTTCTGTCTTTTCTGTCTTTTCTGTCTTTTCTGTCTTTTCTGTCTTTTCTGTCTTTTCTGTCTTTTCTGTCTTTTCTGTCTTTTCTGTCTTTTCTGTCTTTTCTGTCTTTTCTGTCTTTTCTGTCTTTTCTGTCTTTTCTGTCTTTTCTGTCTTTTCTGTCTTTTCTGTCTTTTCTGTCTTTTCTGTCTTTTCTGTCTTTTCTGTCTTTTCTGTCTTTTCTGTCTTTTCTGTCTTTTCTGTCTTTTCTGTCTTTTCTGTCTTTTCTGTCTTTTCTGTCTTTTCTGTCTTTTCTGTCTTTTCTGTCTTTTCTGTCTTTTCTGTCTTTTCTGTCTTTTCTGTCTTTTCTGTCTTTTCTGTCTTTTCTGTCTTTTCTGTCTTTTCTGTCTTTTCTGTCTTTTCTGTCTTTTCTGTCTTTTCTGTCTTTTCTGTCTTTTCTGTCTTTTCTGTCTTTTCTGTCTTTTCTGTCTTTTCTGTCTTTTCTGTCTTTTCTGTCTTTTCTGTCTTTTCTGTCTTTTCTGTCTTTTCTGTCTTTTCTGTCTTTTCTGTCTTTTCTGTCTTTTCTGTCTTTTCTGTCTTTTCTGTCTTTTCTGTCTTTTCTGTCTTTTCTGTCTTTTCTGTCTTTTCTGTCTTTTCTGTCTTTTCTGTCTTTTCTGTCTTTTCTGTCTTTTCTGTCTTTTCTGTCTTTTCTGTCTTTTCTGTCTTTTCTGTCTTTTCTGTCTTTTCTGTCTTTTCTGTCTTTTCTGTCTTTTCTGTCTTTTCTGTCTTTTCTGTCTTTTCTGTCTTTTCTGTCTTTTCTGTCTTTTCTGTCTTTTCTGTCTTTTCTGTCTTTTCTGTCTTTTCTGTCTTTTCTGTCTTTTCTGTCTTTTCTGTCTTTTCTGTCTTTTCTGTCTTTTCTGTCTTTTCTGTCTTTTCTGTCTTTTCTGTCTTTTCTGTCTTTTCTGTCTTTTCTGTCTTTTCTGTCTTTTCTGTCTTTTCTGTCTTTTCTGTCTTTTCTGTCTTTTCTGTCTTTTCTGTCTTTTCTGTCTTTTCTGTCTTTTCTGTCTTTTCTGTCTTTTCTGTCTTTTCTGTCTTTTCTGTCTTTTCTGTCTTTTCTGTCTTTTCTGTCTTTTCTGTCTTTTCTGTCTTTTCTGTCTTTTCTGTCTTTTCTGTCTTTTCTGTCTTTTCTGTCTTTTCTGTCTTTTCTGTCTTTTCTGTCTTTTCTGTCTTTTCTGTCTTTTCTGTCTTTTCTGTCTTTTCTGTCTTTTCTGTCTTTTCTGTCTTTTCTGTCTTTTCTGTCTTTTCTGTCTTTTCTGTCTTTTCTGTCTTTTCTGTCTTTTCTGTCTTTTCTGTCTTTTCTGTCTTTTCTGTCTTTTCTGTCTTTTCTGTCTTTTCTGTCTTTTCTGTCTTTTCTGTCTTTTCTGTCTTTTCTGTCTTTTCTGTCTTTTCTGTCTTTTCTGTCTTTTCTGTCTTTTCTGTCTTTTCTGTCTTTTCTGTCTTTTCTGTCTTTTCTGTCTTTTCTGTCTTTTCTGTCTTTTCTGTCTTTTCTGTCTTTTCTGTCTTTTCTGTCTTTTCTGTCTTTTCTGTCTTTTCTGTCTTTTCTGTCTTTTCTGTCTTTTCTGTCTTTTCTGTCTTTTCTGTCTTTTCTGTCTTTTCTGTCTTTTCTGTCTTTTCTGTCTTTTCTGTCTTTTCTGTCTTTTCTGTCTTTTCTGTCTTTTCTGTCTTTTCTGTCTTTTCTGTCTTTTCTGTCTTTTCTGTCTTTTCTGTCTTTTCTGTCTTTTCTGTCTTTTCTGTCTTTTCTGTCTTTTCTGTCTTTTCTGTCTTTTCTGTCTTTTCTGTCTTTTCTGTCTTTTCTGTCTTTTCTGTCTTTTCTGTCTTTTCTGTCTTTTCTGTCTTTTCTGTCTTTTCTGTCTTTTCTGTCTTTTCTGTCTTTTCTGTCTTTTCTGTCTTTTCTGTCTTTTCTGTCTTTTCTGTCTTTTCTGTCTTTTCTGTCTTTTCTGTCTTTTCTGTCTTTTCTGTCTTTTCTGTCTTTTCTGTCTTTTCTGTCTTTTCTGTCTTTTCTGTCTTTTCTGTCTTTTCTGTCTTTTCTGTCTTTTCTGTCTTTTCTGTCTTTTCTGTCTTTTCTGTCTTTTCTGTCTTTTCTGTCTTTTCTGTCTTTTCTGTCTTTTCTGTCTTTTCTGTCTTTTCTGTCTTTTCTGTCTTTTCTGTCTTTTCTGTCTTTTCTGTCTTTTCTGTCTTTTCTGTCTTTTCTGTCTTTTCTGTCTTTTCTGTCTTTTCTGTCTTTTCTGTCTTTTCTGTCTTTTCTGTCTTTTCTGTCTTTTCTGTCTTTTCTGTCTTTTCTGTCTTTTCTGTCTTTTCTGTCTTTTCTGTCTTTTCTGTCTTTTCTGTCTTTTCTGTCTTTTCTGTCTTTTCTGTCTTTTCTGTCTTTTCTGTCTTTTCTGTCTTTTCTGTCTTTTCTGTCTTTTCTGTCTTTTCTGTCTTTTCTGTCTTTTCTGTCTTTTCTGTCTTTTCTGTCTTTTCTGTCTTTTCTGTCTTTTCTGTCTTTTCTGTCTTTTCTGTCTTTTCTGTCTTTTCTGTCTTTTCTGTCTTTTCTGTCTTTTCTGTCTTTTCTGTCTTTTCTGTCTTTTCTGTCTTTTCTGTCTTTTCTGTCTTTTCTGTCTTTTCTGTCTTTTCTGTCTTTTCTGTCTTTTCTGTCTTTTCTGTCTTTTCTGTCTTTTCTGTCTTTTCTGTCTTTTCTGTCTTTTCTGTCTTTTCTGTCTTTTCTGTCTTTTCCGTCTTTTCCGTCTTTTCCGTCTTTTCTGTCTTTTCTGTCTTTTCTGTCTTTTCTGTCTTTTCTGTCTTTTCTGTCTTTTCTGTCTTTTCTGTCTTTTCTGTCTTTTCTGTCTCTGTCTTTTCTGTCTTTTCTGTCTTTTCTGTCTTTTCTGTCTTTTCTGTCTTTTCTGTCTTTTCTGTCTTTTCTGTCTTTTCTGTCTTTTCTGTCTTTTCTGTCTTTTCTGTCTTTTTCTGTCTTTTCTGTCTTTTCTGTCTTTTCTGTCTTTTCCTGTCTTTTCTGTCTTTTCCGTCTTTTCTGTCTTTTCTGTCTTTTCTGTCTTTTCTGTCTTTTCTGTCTTTTCTGTCTCTTCTGTCTTTTCTGTCTTTCTGTCTTTTCTGTCTTTTCTGTCTTTTCTGTCTTTTCTGTCTTTTCTGTCTTTTCTGTCTTTTCTGTCTTTCTGTCTTTTCTGTCTTTTCTGTCTTTTCTGTCTTTTCTGTCTTTTCTGTCTTTTCTGTCTTTTCTGTCTTTTTCTGTCCTTTTCTGTCTTTTCTGTCTTTCTGTCTTTTCTGTCTTTTCTGTCTTTTCTGTCTTTTCTGTCTTTTCTGTCTTTTCTGTCTTTTCTGTCTTTTCTGTCTTTTCTGTCTTTTCTGTCTTTTCTGTCTTTTCTGTCTTTTCTGTTTTCTGTCTTTTCTGTCTTTCTGTCTTTTCTGTCTTTTCTGTCTTTTCTGTCTTTTCTGTCTTTTCTGTCTTTTCTGTCTTTTCTGTCTTTTCTGTCTTTTCTGTCTTTTCTGTCTTTTCTGTCTTTTCTGTGCTTTCTGTCTTTTCTGTCTTTTCTGTCTTTTCTGTCTTTTCTGTCTTTTCTGTCTTTTCTGTCTTTTCTGTCTTTTCTGTCTTTTCTGTCTTTTCTGTCTTTTCTGTCTTTTCTGTCTTTCTGTCTTTTCTGTCTTTTCTGTCTTTTCTGTCTTTTCTGTCTTTTCTGTCTTTTCTGTCTTTTCTGTCTTTCTGTCTTTTCTGTCTTTTCTGTCTTTCTGTCTTTTCTGTCTTTTCTGTCTTTTCTGTCTTTTCTGTCTTTTCTGTCTTTTCTGTCTTTTCTGTCTTTTCTGTCTTTTCTGTCTTTTCTGTCTTTTCTGTCTTTTCTGTCTTTTCTGTCTTTTCTGTCTTTTCTGTCTTTTCTGTCTTTTCTGTCTTTTCTGTCTTTTCTGTCTTTTCTGTCTTTTCTGTCTTTTCTGTCTTTTCTGTCTTTTCTGTCTTTTCTGTCTTTTCTGTCTTTTCTGTCTTTTCTGTCTTTTCTGTCTTTTCTGTCTTTTCTGTCTTTTCTGTCTTTTCTGTCTTTTCTGTCTTTTCTGTCTTTTCTGTCTTTTCTGTCTTTTCTGTCTTTTCTGTCTTTTCTGTCTTTTCTGTCTTTTCTGTCTTTTCTGTCTTTTCTGTCTTTTCTGTCTTTTCTGTCTTTTCTGTCTTTTCTGTCTTTTCTGTCTTTTCTGTCTTTTCTGTCTTTTCTGTCTTTTCTGTCTTTTCTGTCTTTTCTGTCTTTTCTGTCTTTTCTGTCTTTTTCTGTCTTTTCTGTCTTTTCTGTCTTTTCTGTCTTTTCTGTCTTTTCTGTCTTTTCTGTCTTTTCGGTCTTTTCTGTCTTTTCTGTCTTTTCTGTCTTTTCCTGTCTTTTCTGTCTTTTCTGTCTTTTCTGTCTTTTCTGTCTTTTCTGTCTTTCTGTCTTTTCTGTCTTTTCTGTCTTTTCTGTCTTTTCTGTCTTTTCTGTCTTTTCTGTCTTTTCTGTCTTTTCTGTCTTTTCTGTCTTTTCTGTCTTTTCTGTCTTTTCTGTCTTTTCTGTCTTTTCTGTCTTTTCTGTCTTTTCTGTCTTTTCTGTCTTTTCTGTCTTTTCTGTCTTTTCTGTCTTTTCTGTCTTTTCTGTCTTTTCTGTCTTTTCTGTCTTTTCTGTCTTTTCTGTCTTTTCTGTCTTTTCTGTCTTTTCTGTCTTTTCTGTCTTTTCTGTCTTTTCTGTCTTTTCTGTCTTTTCTGTCTTTTCTGTCTTTTCTGTCTTTTCTGTCTTTTCTGTCTTTTCTGTCTTTTCTGTCTTTTCTGTCTTTTCTGTCTTTTCTGTCTTTTCTGTCTTTTCTGTCTTTTCTGTCTTTTCTGTCTTTTCTGTCTTTTCTGTCTTTCTTCTGTCTTTTCTGTCTTTTCTGTCTTTTCTGTCTTTTCTGTCTTTTCTGTCTTTTCTGTCTTTTCTGTCTTTTCTGTCTTTTCTGTCTTTTCTGTCTTTTCTGTCTTTTCTGTCTTTTCTGTCTTTTCTGTCTTTTCTGTCTTTTCTGTCTTTTCTGTCTTTTCTGTCTTTTCTGTCTTTCTGTCTTTTCTGTCTTTTCTGTCTTTTCTGTCTTTTCTGTCTTTTCTGTCTTTTCTGTCTTTTCTGTCTTTTCTGTATTTTCTGTGATTTCTGTCTTTTCTGTATTTTCTGTGATTTCTGTCTTTTCTGTGATTTCTGTCTTTTCTGTCTTTTCTGTCTTTTCTGTCTTTTCTGTCTTTTCTGTCTTTTCTGTCTTTTCTGTCTTTTCTGTCTTTTCTGTCTTTTCTGTCTTTTCTGTCTTTTCTGTCTTTTCTGTCTTTTCTGTCTTTTCTGTCTTTTCTGTCTTTTCTGTCTTTTCTGTCTTTTCTGTCTTTTCTGTCTTTTCTGTCTTTCTGTCTTTTCTGTCTTTTCTGTCTTTTCTGTCTTTTCTGTCTTTTCTGTCTTTTCTGTCTTTTCTGTCTTTTCTGTCTTTTCTGTCTTTTCTGTCTTTTCTGTCTTTTCTGTCTTTTCTGTCTTTTCTGTCTTTTCTGTCTTTTCTGTCTTTTCTGTCTTTCTGTCTTTTCTGTCTTTTCTGTCTTTTCTGTCTTTTCTGTCTTTTCTGTCTTTTCTGTCTTTTCTGTCTTTTCTGTCTTTTCTGTCTTTTCTGTCTTTTCTATCTTTTCTGTCTTCTTTCTGTCTTTTCTGTCTTTTCTGTCTTTTCTGTCTTTTCTGTCTTTTCTGTCTTTTCTGTCTTTTCTGTCTTTTCTGTCTTTTCTGTCTTTTCTA
>NW_026597134.1:0-12997 GCF_029784155.1 Uranotaenia lowii | reverse complement strand
TCAGTCGGTCAAATGCTTTTTCGAAATCAACGAACACCAGCAGAAGAGAGTCCTGGAATTCGTTGATTTGTTCCAGTATTATTTGTAGCGTTGTGATGTGGTCCACACATGATCGTCCGGATCGGAATCCAGCTTGTTGCCGTCGGAGTGTAGCGTCGATTTTCTCCTGGATCCTGTTCAGGATCACTTTGCAGAGTACTTTGAGGGTTGTACAGATCAAAGTTATGCCACGCCAGTTACCGCACTCTGTTAGGTCTCCTTTCCTGCAGTATCCCAAATGTCAGCGAAAAGACGGTGCAACATTTGTGCTGACAAGGCAGGGTCGGCTTTGAGCATTTCAGCAGGAATGCAATCGATTCCAGGCGCTTTGTTGGATTTCATGTCCTTGATTGCCGCTTCTATTTCAGCCAGCGAGGGCGCTTCCGAGTTGACGCCATTAATGCGACTTACTGTGGGCGCCTCGAGCTGCGGGTTCTGTTGGCCATTGCTATTTGTAACTCGAAAAAGTTGATCAAAATGCTCAGTCCAACGCTTGAGCTGATCTGTTCGATCTGTCAGCAGCTGACCTGCTCGGTTTTTCAGCGGCATTCTTGCATTAGTCCTTGCACCACTAAGGCGGCGAGAAATATCATATAATAATCGGATATCTCCAATGGCGGCGGCTCTTTCTCCCTCTTCGGCTAGGGAGTTTGTCCAGGCTCTCTTGTCTCGTCTACAAGCTCGTTTAACTGCCTTTTCCAGCTCCGCATATCGTAAGCGGGCGGCTGCTTTGGCTGACCCGTTCATAAGGCCTTGACTTAAAGCTTATTGAAAGTATGCATTTAACCTGTTCAAGGACGGAAATTTGAATTTGTTATGTATTTTTCATTATTTTTGTCGTAATTAACACAAAAGCTTTTCATTTTAAGGAAACATAACGCTGTTGTATGCGATGATATATTTTATTTGGTATTATTTTAATTAAATGATTAATGGCATTTCAGTGAAGTATACATTATTACAGAAAGAATATCAAATGAGAGTAATGAAAATTATAGGGGAGAATGAGGATACTTGATCCCTGGGGATACTTGATTCCTTAGCTATATCTCGAAACTGGAATTTCTTACAAAGATCAAATGTTCTAGAAAAATGTGACAAAATGAGCAAAATGACAATGCTTGCAGTTTAAAATTTTTTAACAAAATAATTGTTTGAGTAATTGAACTTTGTTTGAAAAATTTCACAAAATGTAACTTGAAGATCTTTTTTCATCACTTTAAAATGTTCCTTACATGGGAAAATTATGAAAAATATATTTGTTCCAATGTATCAATCGTTCGAGCGTAAAATGAACTTCATAATGCCAAATTTTCAAAGCAATGGAAAACTCTCAACTTTTTTTAGAAAAAGTTTTCTAAAATGTTGATTATGGGTACAATTGATCCCTTAGAGTTGGGTACAATTGATCCCCCTTCCAAACGGCATATTCTTCTTCTGAATTGATCGTTATGATTGCTGATTACGAAATCACTAATATTTATCCAAAAAACTAATATTTATCAAACAATTGTCTGAAAAAAAGGGCAAAAATAATTATTTTTTTCTAAATTATGAAAAATAGCGCCTTTAAGTATGCAATGTTATTAGCGTTGAGACAAGGTTATAGAATTTTCTTCTTATGTCTGCTATAAATTATGAAATCAGAACAAACATGACCGAAATAGTCAATTAACATTCTATCTTGGGGTTTTGTTTGATTTTTATACAAGGATTAGGGCTTCCTGAATAAAAGATCAAGTCTCCTTCAATAGGGGATCAAGTCTCCCCTAACTTCAGAAAAATCGCATTTTTTTATTCCCACGAAAATTCTTCTAGTTCTTCAACGGGTTCAAGTATCGTTCTAATTTTTGGAGCATAGAAACTTGAAGTTACAAGCTGTCAGAAAATGTCAAAGACGGCGAGTTGCTAATTTTTTCCAAAAAGATATGGTGAAAATAAGAAAAGGGGATCAAGTATCCCCACTCTCCCCTATACAGATAGATTTGATAAGGAATTTGATATTCTTCCTGTTAGAATGTATACTGCATGGAAATGCCATTGAATTTAAATCATATTAAATTTTAAAGCCATTTATTTTTAATCATAAATCAGCTGTGATAATCTGTTAACACAAAATTTATTTGATATTTAGTAGGAGCAAACATCAAATTTTTATTTTCGCTCAGTAAGAAAATTTTGAAATTTAGAACAAAGTCCCAAATTTTATGGTTTTAAATAATACCAATCTTATGTTAAAAAATTTGAGGAGTTCAAATCTGTCACCAGATTTGACCGGAGACATCTGAGTGATGTATTATTTGCATTTTATAACCCGAAAAAAAACGATCATCACATCGTGAAAATGAATTTTATAGCTAAAATTTCTTCAGTGAATAGATTTTTTAAGAAACATTCTGATGCAAATTTCATGAAATTTTATTCAAAACTTAATTTCTTTTGCATACATTAGTTAATCGATCTCAAATTTTCAGCATTGTTTGATGCGTTCTTGTGCTTGAGTTTCATTTTGATGTTGATGATTTGATGGTTGATGCATTTTAATTAAATTGATCTACAAGAATGTGAAATTTGAAGCCATTTTTTTAAGACATCACCTTTAAAGGAGAAAAAATACGGGGGCAAAACAGTTCGTCTAATTTTCATATCTGTAAATGGTCTGTTTCAAATTATTTTAAGTATTTAAAAACTTTCTTGTCTGTTTTTTGAAAAACCAAAGACTTTAAATCTCATGTTGATTATGAGTAATTTAGGTCGTATAGCACCCTTCAAACTACCCAATCAAGGACTCATAAAAATTGCGAAAAATTTTTAAAAGTCTGATTTGGCGTTGCTTTTGACGATTTTTGAGAATATTTTTATTTGTGTATTAGCTCAAACCTTCATCTGTCTATTAACGTAAAGTAAGGAAGAATGGGGAAACTTGATACCCTCTTCTTATTTTCATCATATCTTTTTGGAAAAAAAAAATTAGCAACTCGATGTCTTTTGCATTATCTGACAGCGTGTAATGGAATCCGTGGATAAACTAAAAGCATTTTCGTAAGACGGAAAAAAATGTGATGCTTTTTAAGTTAAAGGAGACTTGATCCTTTACTCATGGAGGCTCAGGGTGCCCTGACCTTAGGCAAAATCCAAAGATGAAAGGTCTATTAACTTAACTATTTTTTGCCATGTTAGTTTTTATTTCACAGTTTGTAAATATCAGACAAAGTGAATTCTAAAAGTTCGTCACTACCCTATAGTCTTAGCATACTTTAAGGCACAATATTATAGTTCAAGACAAATACAGTATTCTGAGTCCTATTTAAGACATAATTACTGGATGAGCATTAGTTATTGGACAAATATTAGTAAATTCGTGATAAGCAATGATCGCGATCCATTAAGAAGAAAAATATTCCTTTCTAAACTCTAGCGATGAATTGAACAACTTACATACATTTTGGAGAACTTTTTCTATAAAAAACTGCTTCGAAAATATGACATTATTAAGTACATATTATACTCTAACGATTGATATACTGGAGTAAATATTTTTGTTACAATTTTTTCATGTGGGAAACATTTTAAAGTGATCAAAAAAGATCTTCAAAACACATGTTGTTTATTTTTTCAAACAAAGTTCAATAGCTCGAAAAACGAAATTTTTAAAATGTGTTGAGATTACAGCATTGTTGTTGTTGTGTTCTATTTGGCACATTTTTCTAGAACATTTGATATCAACTAAATTCGACCAGACCGAACTGAACGCCTCCAGCAATTTTTCGAGACATTTGAACTTTATGTGCAAATTTTTTCATCTAAAGACAAAATCCTTTAAGTTTATGAAGCAGAATTGGCAGGTTATAATCAGAGGATTTCCGGTTATTTGTAAGACGGTTTCAAGATATAGCGGAGGAATCAAGTATCCTTAAGGATCAAGTATCCTCATTTTCCCCCATAGTTAAAAAAATAATAATAATGTGCTAGATTTGGACTACATGTTCGAAATCTACCTCTATCTAAAAGCTATCGATCTCCGTCTATAACCCTATTTTATTTTCATATTTCCCTTTCTATCTTCTTTTTTCTTTAAAAAAAGTGCTAGACTAAGAAAATGATTGTGAAAAACAAAAAACGAGTGTGGCTCCTTAAAACTTAATCGTATGAGCCGTTTCAAATAAAGAATTATAAAAAAAAAAAAAAAAATAACGCGAGGTTATGCTACAAAAAATCGAACAATAGTTCGCAGTAGTCTCTCCCAAAAAATAAACTAAAAAATAGATAGTGGTTGAAATGAATTACATTTAAACTATTTCAAAAATGCAAACAATAAATAAACAAAGCATAAGCATGATTTCTCCAAAACTCTGCGTGATAACCAAAGCCAATAACGTCAATCATATGGATATAAATGACCTCGCGAAAAAAAACTCTTTAGTCATTCCTTCAATTACTTCCAGATACCTCCCCCTCATCAAAGGAAGAGGAGGAAAAAAGTTCAAGAAAACCTTTCCGAAACCGATCACTCTTGCCCGAAAGAAGCTGGCGCTCGCAGTTCATCGCTGAGCCGGGGAGGTGCAGTCTAGATCTATCGAAAATTTGTTCAAAGAGTAATTCGTGACGGTGAATAATGTTTTATTTTTTCCCCCAACCTTCCACGGACTTTTTGTGGTCCTGCTTTTTTTTAACTGCTCTCTCCCTCTCGGTTTTGATGGGTTCAAAAAACAATGACTGATGGAGTTCGGAAACGGTCCATTCATTTAGAGGGAGGCAACCCGGCGAACGAAGAAACTTGACTCTACTTGACTTTGGGATCCAACTTTTGAAGGTGGATTAAAACAATGTTGAACAACGGGCTCGGACAACGGCCGCGGAACTTGTACCGGCATCAGGCAAACAACAACAGCAGCGGCCACGGCCAAACATTTTGGGGCTCAGAAAAACTAAATGACGATGACTGGTGGATTAATTGTTGTTTTGGGCCGAGGCTCTCAACTTTTGGACAAGGTGCCCTAGCAGAAAAAGAGAGATACAGGAACGCAATTCTTCGATGCTTGTTAACTTTGGACACGCAATTAGTCGATTTTCCACATGTAAATCGAATCTCGAAGATCTCCTATCCTCGAAGTAATCGGGACTGGATGCTAGACCAGATACAGATATTGCTATGGCTGATTAATGTACCGCAGAATCTGACCGGAGTCAGCCGGTGTGGGTAAAAATTAACTATCACTATCGATTCTACTCTAGGTTTTGAACGCAGTTGATGGAAGAGCTTAAAAGCAGGTCCAGGTGGAAGATTGGCTTTCACATCGGTACTTCACTAATGAACGGTCGAAAGGGAAAGATGTACCAACATAATGATGTGTGCGATCTGGTTGAGAACTTCAAACCGTGTCAAACTGCATCTCTGGAACCGTGGAATGAGAAATGGGTTCATTGAACAGGACCTGGGAACTTGGCCAACCCTGTTCCAGCTTTTTGACTAACCGTTAAATTTTTCAATAACTTTCTCATCTATGGGAATGGCTTTGAAAATTTTTTCATTTTTGCTATTTATCTCCACTTGGTCCCTGAGGTCACTTGATTCCTCAGCCATTTCTTTGAACCCTTAAATGCAGTTCATGAATCCATTAAGAAGAAAAGAAAATCGTCAACGGATATAATTTTATAATACCTCTTAACAAGCAACTTATGACAGAAAAATATGTTTTTTCAATATTTTTTATTGTTTTCAAATAGTAGTGTAAGAAATGAGCTATAGGAATTAAAAAAAATTAGGTTTCAAAGCTGCTAACTGTAGGGTGATTTGCCAATCGTTGTCCCCTAACCCATTGTTGCACAGCATAACTTAAATTGTCAATATTTTAGCTGTTTTTCAACTTTTCCTCAAAAATAATACTGAATCATGTAATTCGGAATGTTTTCTGATGAAATGAGGCTTTTGTGATATTTTCTGCTGGTAAGTGTGCATCTTACGACAGTTTTAATTTTTTTTGTTTTTTTCGCGCAATTTTTGTGCTAATTGTTAACAAAAACCTTAACATTCCTTCTACGGCAAATAAGGTTTTACGTCAGAACAAAACATTTTTCGTATCAGTTTTCTATACGAAACGTTTGTTGGACAATTTTAGCACCATGATTTTGAAAAAAAATTATGATCCATACTTAACCAGAAAATATGTTGGATCGTGCAACAATTGGTCCGCTCAATCTCCTCCTGCCCCATTGTTGTACATAATTCCGCAGCAAAATTTGAATTAGTATGGAGGCTTGTACGGAAAAATCCAAATTTCCATTCAAAATCCATCAGAGATGTACTGAAAGTTCAAAAACATAATTTTGTATTTTTAAAATATTTTTTTGGTTCTTGCAATACATTGCATGTGAATAAAAACTAAACCTAACTTGTACTTCAGAAATGATAGTCGTTGTCATACAAAAAATTCAAAAAAGGTAAATATTTTTTTTAAATTTTAGTGTATTGACAGCTAATTTGAAAGCTGGTTAACCAGATGTAAATAAGAATCGCATTATACTGCTTTGCATAGCCAATAAGTGTGATGATTCAAAACTTTCCAAAAACATATCATGAAATTATTGAAAGCTTCAGAAAGCAAAACCTGCAATTTTACTATACTTTTCAATGGATTACGATTTTTTATTTCGAAATTGTTATAACTTTTTTCATGAAATACTTTTCTTCTTCTCATGCTGGCAAACAATTATTCATAGGAATGGGCAAAATCAATAATTTAAAACAAAATTCATTTCTAACTTATTTGAATTTCTTGTATATGCGAAAAGTTCTTCTTGCATACAAATTGTCATACAACATTGAACACGTTCATTGACTACATGCAACTAAAACAACTCGAATTGTCTATTGATATGACATTTTTTTTTCTGAATAAGTGGATATTTACGTTTAACTAGTAATTTTAGTAAATTCTGTGCTTTAATTAATTATTTTACACTCAGAATTTTCACATTTTTTGCACTCAATGTTGATTTTCATAATTAATTCAATAATACAAAGACACTTTATAAATCCATAAGTTTATTTTTTCTACCGTCAAATCTTAAAAATGAAGTTTTGAAATTATTAAACTCGTTGAAAAACTTATGTTTTCAAAATTTAATTTTTTTATTTACTTTTATTTTTATAATTAATATTAGTTCTTTATATGAAAGTCGGGCTATTTGCATTGTCTGAAAAATGTCAAAGTCAACTCAACTGCATTGGTTTTGAGAGACTGCATTTTATCAGATTTATTTTGAAATCCTTTATCCCGACCATTTACTCAACATTTTATGCAAAGAATCTAAAAGCTGTTCTGAAAAAATCTGTTTCTCTAATTTCGTGACGACAAATCTTAAAGAATTTTATTCCATGTCAACAGCGATCCCTTTAATATTGTTATTCATATTGTCAGAATATTGTACAGAAGGAAAACTTCGACCCTTAATCTCAGAAACTAGAAGTCGAAGGTTGGAAGACCCGAAATATTACTTATCTAACGTGCAATTTTCTCAGGAATTCGAATCTGCCGTCGAGTTGCCGTCACTTGAGACATCTAAGTGAATCTTTATTTGGCCCTTATCATCCAGAAAAATTAACAGTCATAACTTTGTGAAACTTAATTTGATCCAAAACAGTTTTTCAGCCGGTAAACTCTCGGGAAGCATTTCTATGTGATGTGATTGTTTCCTGAAGATTGATGAAATGCTACAGAGGTTACATTAATCACAAATAAACCCACTTATATGAAAAGGATATTTAAATCAATTAACTTTTCAAAAAAAAAAATTCTTATACAAAATTGTATAGCATGAGCATAAATCAGTCAAACGATCTGAAACTTTGGGCGTGGTTGTGTCCATTTTCAAGTTTTAAATTGAGATTCATTATTTTAAAAATCGATCGACTTCCAAGTGAGTCCTTAAACATTTATTTTGTTAAATCGGATCTTCTTCATAGGGGTAAAAGGGGTCAAAACAGATCACGTTCTCTAATTTTTTCACCTGTAATAGCCACTTAAAAATCAAGCATTAAATATCTTTCAGTTCATTCTATGGGATTTTGAAGACATAAAGATTTATGTTGGTAGGACATATAGGGGAAAAGTTCATATAACGCCCCATGTAGCTAATACGCGCCACCTTTGTTTTGAAGAATCTGAAACATTTTAAGCCTGCAAAATATTACCAATTGGTTTTAAATGCTGTGATTGGTCATGGCAAGTATGAATTTTTCCTTAAAATGCCCCTGTATCGTGTTAATTTCACAATTTAGGTTTTTCATCATTTTGATCTAAATTTTAAAACACTTTCAATAAGGTGTCACCAAGCAGAGAAAAACGAATAAGACAATATTTTCTGACACATCGATAGAGGAGAATCTAAACTATGATTTTATGTTAAAAAATCATGCTGAACTCGCAAAGGTATGCTTTTTATGGGTATGTTCCATCACGGCCCATGCGCTCGTTATAACGCGCCAATCGTAGTAGGCTGAAAATAGCATTAATTTTTCAAAAAGGCCAATTTTCATTGAAAATGAACAAAAAGTCTAAAACCATATTTTGGGCGTTAATTCAGCCCAAAAAATCTAATTTTAATTTTTTTCAAAATTTTGATTTGTCCGTTTTGATTTTCTTTTCAGTCAAAGTTTCTGTAAGTATTGGTGTGTTTTCGGTCTTCGGCTGCTTTCGGGTGTGTTCGGCTGCTAGGCGCATATTGAATACACAGCGGCGCGTATTTGCAACACAGTTTTGTTCTGTGGCTTTGAATATGGTTTTCAAAAATCAAGTTTTTGAAGCAACTATAGCAATTGGAGTAATAAAATATCATAGGCATTTGTAGAAAACACTTTTCTTCAACGATTGCACCTATTTTCAACACAGTTTGTACGTGGAATACATAGAAATCGCTTAGGTGGCGCATAATAGGGCATGTTCCCCTAAAGAAAAAGGCTCAACACTGGGCAAATTAGGTTAAATAACACTCCACTCAAATGGCTTCGGGTAAATTAAGAGGTGGATTTGAGTTTCTGAGAAAACTTCACGTGTGATAAATGCTATTCCAGACACTCAAACCAGTGGCTTTGTGTTTTTTTTTTGGGCCGAATTGGAATTGGAAAGTGCATTGGACGGTTTATATGGAAGACCACCCCCCCCCCTCATAAGGGGCCGTCTAAAAATTAGATTGCATTTGAACTAGAAGATCTCATAATAAGCTTCTTTAACAAATATCAGCCTATTCGACCTCATGGTGACTGATTTTTAAAATGTGCAACCATTGGAAAAAATCGGACAACATTATGCACGACACAAAATTTGCCTGTGCAACTATTGGGCACAGACAAGCTGTTTTAAATGATTTTTTAAATTTTTATGTCACTTTTTTCAAACACTTGAACTTTTGGATCTTGTTGACCAATCCTGTATGAGTGCATCGACAAAAAAAAATCGAGTGAATTTGGTTAAAATCACTAAAATACAGCATAAACACCAAAATCAAGTGCTAAGCTGTGCAACGATTGGCAAATCACCCTACTTTTGATGCATTGAAATGATTAAATTGTTTTAAAGAACCTTCACAGTAATTCAGCTAAAATAACATAACGCAATCCAAAAATATGAAAGTTGTTAGAAGTGCGAAGAATAAGAGCTATCGGTTTTTTCTTCAATCAGTTGTTACTCAACTTTTCTGAAGACTTGTAACGACCGACTAGCTCAGTCTTATCGCTAATCTCAGAGTCGGCTAACTGCAAAGGAGAAACACGAAAAAGACGAAGAAGAGGGATGCGCAACAAAACAAATCTCCGAATGAGATAGCGGACCTCCCCAACATATATCGGCTCGGAAAATTATAAGTTTGGAAATTTACGTTTTTACATTTTTTTTATTTAAGACATAAACAAAGGTTATAAGGGAAGGGAATTGGTGCGGCCGATACAGCAACTTGAAATGATTTTGAGGGCATAGGTGGCGACTTGATTTCTTGGTTCTTGGAAGGCTTAATAGTGTGGCTTACCGCAATTGCCGGAGCGGATGGACGCCATTCGAAGATCCTTGGATGGACCCCCGAAATTGATACTTTGTGTTTGCGGTAGCCGTCTGCCTTCTTCCACTTGGATGTCTAGTTGCCGGATTGTCGCCTATGTGTCGATGCCAGCAGGTTGTAAGAACGGGTCAACACCGGCGACTTCGGGCCCGCAGATGCGTGCCAGCAGAACCTGTGCCAGCGGAACCAGTGCCAGCGGAACCAGTGCCAGCGGAATCAGTACCAGCGGAACCAGCGCCAGCGGAACCAGTGCCAGCGGAATCAGTGCCAGCGGAATCAGTGGCAGCGGAACCAGTATCGGCGGGGTCGAAGCCAGCCAGTTGATTGCGGCCAATCGGAGCTTTGACGGCGAGGTAACACCGAGCCAACGGATTGCGGCCAATCGGAGCTTGCCAGCGGGATTTGTTCCAGCGGAACCTGTGCCAGCAGGGTCGATTTGATTGCGGCCAATCGGAGCTTTGCCAGTGGAGCTTTACCAACAGATTGCGGCCAATCGGAGCTTGCCAGTGGGATTTAATCAAGCCAACGGATTGCGGCCAATCGGAGCTTGCCAGCGGGATTTGTTCCAGCGGAACCTGTGCCAGCAGGGTCGATTTGATTGCGGCCAATCGGAGCTTGCCAGCGGAGCTTTATCAACAGATTGCGGCCAATCGGAGCTTGCCAGCGGGATACAATCAAGCCAACGGATTGCGGCCAATCGGAGCTTGTCAGCGGGATTTGTTCCAGCGGAACCTGTGCCAGCAGGGTCGATTTGATTGCGGCCAATCGGAGCTTGCCAGCGGAGCTTTATCAACAGATTGCGGCCAATCGGAGCTTGCCAGCGGGATACAATCAAGCCAACGGATTGCGGCCAACCGGAGCTTGCCAGCGGGATTTATTCCAGCCAATGGATGTTGTCGTCGGATCAATTAGCAGATGAAATGCTAAGTGGATAGTTACCACGTGGTTTGGCTTCCGGTAATAAAATGTCCAGAGTTCCACTTTGTCGGTTGACCAAACTTTTCGGAGATGTTGTAGGCCACCTGTTTTGAGTTCTCCGGAATTGCCCAGCAAACCTTTCAGATGGTAAATTACCAGAACTGGGTGTTCTTTAAAAGATGGCTTTTCCAAGCCCACAACCACGCGGTTTTTTTTTCTTTAAGTGCAGATCACTTCAACACGTCTGCTCCGATTCACTATCCACTCCCGACTGCCTCCTTGTAGAGCTCGACAACCAACTCTCCACTTCGTTTCGAGATTTCGCCCCGGAAATTTGCTGGTTGTCAAACTCAAGTCGCCCATTATAGCACGAACGGGGTAGGGATGCTGGCAGTTAGGGTGACCATGGACATAGTTCTATGTCCGATTATCATACTCACGAGCCACGGAAGCCAGCCCACATCACGTAACCGTTCTGGTAGTTGTGTCCTAGGGCATCGCGCTCTTGGGACACTCCAGACCGGAAATCTTCCGTGATGATAACCGAACATAAAACCCTATCGCAAATCCTAAACTAACAGACAACACAGCTAATGACAATTTTATGTTTCCCTATCATCAAACATCGAGCCTCATAAAAACTATTACAATAATTACCCTAACTTAATTTAATTTTATATACATGGGATCGGTCCATTAACACCTACATTTAACGCATTGTTACCTTCCGACGGTAACAGACTGCAAGAAAAAAGTTATCGAAGTTTCCTTAATATTATTCTTTTACAATCCATCAAGAAAGGGCTTGTGATATAGCTCAGTTGGCAAGTCTGTTGTCTCCTGAGTCGATGTCCGCGAGTTCGAGCCCAAGAGTAAACATCGAACACAGTTGTACCGGATAAGTTTTTCAATAACGATCCGCCAACTGTAATGTTGATAAAGTCGCGAATGCCATAATGATGGTAAAACGACTATAATCGAATAAAAAAAATATATATATGGGAAGTTTTGATCAAACTTTAAAGATGAATAATTTATTTTTTGGTATTCCGTCTCACGACATAACCTGATGAATACCCAGCAGACCAGCACTCCAGTGCCTATTAGCCGTATAGGATGTCTACAAATGCTAAAAGGCACTGTGAGCTGTAAGCCCTGTAAAAAGCCCAATATCAGTATATAATGCCACTTCAGGGCTTTCGGTGTCAAATATAAATATCAAATTTTTTATTTGTTTTGTTTTGAAGCTGGATTGAACTTCACCCACAGTAAATCTAAAAGTTAAGTTTTCCAAGAGAATTTTCGAAAAATTAGACCCCAGAATCTATGCTTTTGTATGAGATAACCGGAATAGAGGGCGGTCAACGGTCATAAGGAGGTCCTCCGTCATCCTCAGAGGTATTTTTTTCACTTACTGGTGGGTGATGATTATTATTTTGAATGTTCTCTCTCAGGTTTTGGAATAATTTCGCCGGGCCTGAATGGATGGAGGGAAAATGAAGGAAAATTTGGCGAATACTTTAGCTACAAAGGACATGAAATTTTCTACATCTCAGCTGGAAAAAAGCCGGCGCCTATGTAGTTGTCGGTGAATGTAGAAACAATAAACAGGAAGTGTGAGAAAATTCGTGTTTACGGTTTGTGCTTCTAAATCAAGAGAAATAAACACCTATATTAATATAATCCCATAATCTATTTCTTCATCATATTTTTTCTAACTTCTTAGCCAGGTAAAAGTTGTAAAGTTTGGTTTAAGTATGTCAATTTGTTTCAGTTTGAACCGAAAACGGAATAGGTCTGAGAGTAAAGTCACGGATAAATAAGTGGTCCAAAAAGTTATGAGTTTGATTCCAGTTCATTTAACAGCGATTGAGGAAAAATGGGTGCTAGAGGAAGAAAGAAATTAAAGTTGCTTGGGAGAAAAAAACAGCATAATACATTTTTTCCCGTCAGAGGGTATAACCCACTGGAAAATATTTTGACATTT